>NC_056741.1:288313239-288353239 GCF_019279795.1 Protopterus annectens | reverse complement strand
TAAATGACTAATATACTAGTACAGAGACAATCCCCAGGATTTAATAAAATCCGTGTAGGTATAATGTAGAGACTACATGGAATGCTACCGTGTCCATGTACATGGTTCCCCCTCGGCAGCGCACCATGTATATTAATCATGGCTCATTGCCGAGGGAGAGCTGAGGAACACAGTTATTGGAACAGTGTAGGGAGTGTAGTGTTAACTGTGTCTGCAGATGGGTAAGACACTCCCTGAGACATCTACCAGACATCTAAAAATAGAAACCGGATGCATTTAATTATTTACTTAAATGTCAGGTTTAAGCATAACTGAGTGGGTTTGCACAGCACGGTGCGGTGCTCAGCAGTAACTCAGAGGTATATGTAAAGGTATATCAGAATTTCACATATCCAGGTAGCCAAATGGGTAGAGTTATAGCCTCATGAGAAGTAGTTGCAGGGTTTGAATAAATGGAAAGGAAAATAAGCATTTATTTTTGAAATACAAATTATGGCAATTATTTTTAAATCCTGATGCGCTGTGCTCCACTAAGCTCTGCTAAGACCTGCTAAGCACCGCATAAACACAATAACAGCTGAAAATGTTTATGTACTGTTTGGCTCTGCTTAGCTGGTTTGTGTACTGCTAAGTGCTGCTAAGCATACGGGTCTTCAGGTTTTCACACTGCTCAGCTGAGCTGCACTGGTTTTTACTCTGCTAAGCGATGCACTGCATTTTTAAATATTGTCCAATGGTGTGTAAGAGCAGGAAAACAGGCTATATTAAACCCAATAGGTGGAAACTACAGCATAATCCACTGGAGTTCTGTCTCTGAAGGATACTATGGCAGGCATTGGTGAGGGTTCAAGCATTTGGGCACAGCGTTGGGGCATCCTGGAGTCCAGGGTCATGGTCGGACTTCTTGTAAAAAACATGAGGGCCAGCTTCTGCAGGGAGGTTACCAGAGCTTAGAGTGCAAGGTGGAGGCCTGAAACCGGGTGACAAGGGACCTCACCAGTGCAACTGGTATCACCCGCACAGGTGAGCAGTGTTGTCACCACTACAATGACCTGAAGAGATGTAAGGGTGCTCTCTTGGACACCTGAGTCCAATAATTTTGGGCAGGGGATTTCCGACATGTATGTAAGTACTTGTACCTCTGTACCACTAATATCTAATCTGAATGTCTGGTAAACTGGTATGCATAGTGGTGTTCTCTCCCAACAGCTGCAGAGGAGAAGGCTCACAACCTCGAGGTGCATGCTGGCTGCTTGGCCAGGTTGTGTCATGAGTATGGTGAGTACAGATGTAGTGTGCTAACTATAGTCAAATAAACAAGAAAGAGTAAAGCATTAACTGCAATTAGGTATAGACGGTAAAGATTGCATTGCAATGAATGTGGACTTAGAGAGCTGTACTGCAATAAGTGAATACTGCCAACTGTAGTGCAATAAACAGGGAAGAGGAAAGCATTAACTGTAAGAAAGTATTTAGAATAAAATTTCTATTACAATAAGTGTGGAATTAGAGCTGTATTGCAGCACCTGCATAATCACAACTGTTGTGCAATAAAAACTCGAAAGTATTCCAGGAACTTCTTGAGGGTATTTCCAATAAAGTCTGCTATGCAATAAGTGTGGAAGTAGAACTGTTTTGCAAGAAATGAATTATGACAACTGTTGTGTAATAAAAACACAAAACAATACTAGTACCTATATGAAGGTATAGCCAATAAAGTCTGTTGTGCAATAAGTGTGTATTCAGAGCTGTTTTGCAAGAAATGTATTATGACTACTGTTCTGCAATAACACACCAACCAATACCAATAATACCAAGGTAAAATGTGTACATCAGGAATGTTTTGTTTTAACCATTGAAGTTGAGCTATATGTATTCAGGCTGTAAGTTAAGGTGTTGTAGTCAAGTATAATAGTGTAATAGCTGTAGACTGCAAATATAATGACTGCCAAATGAATTGTTTAACACATGTAGTCGGACTATAGGAACCTAGTCGGACTTTCCCGGTCAACAAATGTTAAATAAAATAAAATAAATAAAAATAAATAAATATGTAGTACCCGGTCAAGGCTGATTCTAGGCCACTATTGCTCACATAATGCTCTTCCATACACAAACAACAGGTAAGTAAGATATATGGGTGAGGTACCCCACTCCATGATCTGATATTGTTTGTTGATTCCACAGATATTTAAACCCACTAACAATATATTGTGTACACCTGGAGTCTATATGGTAATGTATAAGTTATCTGCTATTTCTGTCATGCTTGTACTTCATGCATGTGTGTTCTACTGTCACTGCAGGCTAATATAAAACTCCAGTAGTACTGCCAGATCATATTTTGTTTCCAGGTAAGCTGTAGGCAAATAGCAGTCAAAGAATAATCAGCAGTGACTCAGTAGCTCAGTTTGTTAAGTGCACTGTGTAAAATACATTTTGGCACACACAGACCAGTTTTCGAATCCAGTTCTAGGTTTCAGTACATAATGCTCACAACTTCTCTTTCCACAGAAACTACAGGTAAATTGGCATGGTAGCCCATATTATTAATAAAGAATTGTGTGTTTAGATGTCACAGACTGTTTGAATAATTGGCAAGAATTGAAAATACAGCATAAAATAAAGGAAATAATATTATAATAATAAAATAAAGTGAAATACGTAACATGTGTACTCTTGGTATGGCTGTATGCCTTCAGTGACTGTAAAAATGTTACTGCAGCCAATTCATACATGCCATGCAGATGTCATCTGCAGTCACTACTATCCCCATGCTTGCCAAGCAAGGTATGATAGTTGTTTAATTTATGTACTATACACATACATGTCTCTGAAGTGTCATGCTGTCATATAATGTAATTAGTAGTGTGTAATTCCTCTGTCATAGGTTTATCATCAACATGATTACCTAAATAGCAGACTATCAATACATCAGCCAGTAGTACACCTTAGTAGTTATATAGGCCCACCTGATCTGCATGTGTTTTGTGTAGTTGTGTACCCGCAGATGTTACTACTTGGCCCATACTGTCCCATGCGGATAGCTTGAGAGATATGTACATGCTACAGCAACTGCAGGGGCTTGTTCACATAAAGAAAGGACAGACCTGTAGCATGGATAGTAGTACCGTTGTCAAGTATATAGCCAATAATAGCACTAACACCCTGTTTTTCTCTCTGTCTCCCCAACCCTTATCTTTATTTATTTATTATTGTTATTCATTGGTTATGGCTCACTATTAACATATGTTGTTACATTAAACTGTATTTTGGGGCATGTATTTATTATTGTTATGTATAATAATGGTTGCATATTAACATATCTTGTTGAATTACCTATTTTGTTGGCCTTATGCCGTAACTGTTACTGGCATGCGGTTATTATACTGACTGTTCTGTTATTTATTGTTGTGTTTCACATAATATACATTGTTATGTACCTGGGTTATTTCCACAGTTCTGGCATGCTGTTATTACTAACAATATGTTTTGTTCATAACTAACCTATACTTATTGCTATACCTCCATCACCAATGCATGTTAGGGTAGGCCAGTTCCTGGTGATCCACCTACCCTACCTCAACTGGCTGTTGCACTGGGTCTTGGCATGTCAAGTACCCAGGCTGGTGGTGCCCCCTCCACTGACCTTGCACCACCTGCAGCATCGGGTGGAGCCACCTCAGGGGACAGGTTTCAGCCTCCCCCTGAGACTCTGGGAGCTTTGTCAGAGGGGTGGTAGTCACCCAACAACAACTACCGGCCATGGTGTGCAGGATCATTCATTGAAGCCATGAAGGAGCAGTGTTGACTGCCCATGGGTGGAGATCTCAGTCATGTTGCTGCCATCTGGAGGCACAGGCTTCTCCGATTTCACAAAACCCTACCCATCCAAGATGTTTACCTCCCTCATGTGTCACACACTGCCCCTGTCTACTGTCTTGTCTGTCTGATATTGCATCCTCTCCTACCCAACTGACCCCCCCCCAGCATGTACTTATGTACCTTCACCAACATTCCACTCTCTCCTTAAAAAAAAAAAAAAAAAAAATGGACACCTGTCCCACAAAAACTATCACTCCTACATAGCTCTCCATTTTGCACACATGTCCACTGGACACAACTAATGTGGCCCAATTGGCTTGAAAACACATTTATATTGTCCTCACCCCTCTCTCTGGGGTTTGAGAGTCTAAATTCATCTGCAAAATATGTCAAAATGCACAGCTGTTGCTGTACAAGAAATAGATAACTATGGCACTTTCCTACACATCCCTCCCTGCTGTCCAATCACCTCCTTTTTCTTTATATATTTTTAGTGTGGGTTTGTGCCGATTTGCAGAGAACATTGTGCAGCACCACTTCGTCAAGCTTAAATGAGCTCTAATGTCTATATGTATCTATGACAGTGTTACTCATATGTAGGCAATTAACACCTCTGCCAAGTCTTGAACCGAGGCCCCTCTCCCACTATAGCTCAGGGATTAACCCACAGTGCTATAAATACTTTAGGTCAACACTTTATGTGCACAACAAAACCAAATGAAAGACAACTTGACTGTAGATGAGAGGAAGGCTATTCACGACATCACGGGCACCAATGAATTTAGGTGTATGCGCCCCGATAAAGGAGGGGGAATGGTAATCATGGCCAAGATAGACTACAATGGGATCATGATGAGGATGCTTAATGATACAGAAACATACAGTAGGGTATCAAGAAATGAAATAAATGTGAAACACAATAAAATAGATGTATTTCTACGTGATGCTCTTTACAAAGGAGTCATAAATGAGGAGGAGTTTGATTTTTTGTACGTAAAATTTCCTAAATTACCAACATTATTTGGAATCCCGAAGACACATAAGGGATTAGAACAGTTGGAATGTAGGCCCATAGTATCGGCAAAGGGCTCCAAGACCGAACCTATGGCAGTCCTAGTAGACCAGACATGTAAAGGGGTGGTTATGGAGACACCACACATTATCAAAGATTCTTGGCACTGCCTAGAAAGGATTAGAACTATTAATGAAGTAGATGTGGATGAGTATGTCTTCTTAACCATAGACGTGGTTAACCTCTTTTCTACCATCCCACATGAAAAAGGTATAGAGTTATTTGAAGAGAGCTTGAGGAACAGTGTATGCTTTGACCAGGGAAAACTTAAGTTAGTGACAGATTCCATGAGAATCATTTTGACCAACAATTTCCTAAGTTTTGAGGGAGAGATGTATCAGCAGACAAATGGAGTGGCAATGGGGGCAAGATGTGCCCCCGTATTTGCAAATTTAGTTCTGCTAGCTTGGGAAAGAAGATACATTTTAACATCTGTATTTAATGTACACATTATGTTGTACAGTAGGTTCCTGGATGACATCCTGATCCTATGGAAAGGAAGTGAGGAGGACATAAACAAATTTGTAGCCTATTTAAATCAGGCTACAGAGTTTTTCAGATTTACACATAATTGGAATGTAACATCGATTAACTTCTTAGATATCAACATTTTTAAACAGGAGGGAAAACTAATAAGCAACATTTATAGGAAACCTAGTTTCTCTAATTCTATGCTGCATTTTTCGAGTTGCCATCCATACCACCAAAGAAAGGGACTCATCAAGGGGCAAATGGTGAGACTCTCTAGGCTGGTGAGTTCTGACACGATTTTCAAGAAGGAGATGTATGTCCTCATCGGATTATTTCTTGAAAGAGGATACCCCTTGAAATTATTATTGAGAACGAAGAAAGAAATTTATAGGAAAAGAAGGACAATGTATACACCTATACTCAATAGTGGGGGAACAGTGACAACTAATCAAATAATTAAGATGGGTGACATAGAAAAGGATAGGGAGAGTCTCACCTTTGTGTTACACTACAACGAAATGGCTAAAGACTTCTGTGAGAGTGTAAGGTTGAATTGGAATTATTGCTTCACTGAACAAATGAGGCAAATTTTGGGGAACAACCCCAAAATAGTGTTTTGTAGGGGAAAAATATTAAAACATACTTGAGAAGGAAAATAAAGGATACATTAAATCTAGAATGACTAAATGTGGGAACTGTAATGTGTGTAGATTTATAGCAGAAGGTGGTTACACATGTGTGAGGGGTTACCCACGTACCTTGGCATGCCCTGGTGTTTGTAACTGCAACACCAAGTGTTGCGTATATTTGGCATCCTGTGTGTCATGCGAGGCTTATTATATTGGTATGACAACACGTAAACTACGGGAGAGAATAGGGGAGCATGTTAGAAGTATTAAAAACAAAGACGAGCACAATGCTCTCTATACACATAGTAGGTTTTGTAACAACTTTAAAAAGTTTTTGTTTTTTATCATAGACAGGGTTATGCCATCATCAACAGGAGACATGAATAATAGGGTGGCAGTATTGGAAACAGAGTGGCAAATAAGACTCAATGCCACTAAATACCCCGGCATTAATGACCATATCTCCTTAAAACCCCACCTAAAATGGAGGGCTGCAATAATATAATGCAATACAGTAGAACCAAAGAAGAAAAAAAGCACGATGAAGGTTATTTTCTTGATATGCATTTAGTAGTAACAGTAGTTTTATTTTATTATTTTTTTACACATATATATAAACAATTGTTTATAAATGGATATATCAACCCTAGTAATAATTTAGTTAAATACACAAGTGAACACAGTATAGGAGAAGTTATTTGTTTAATTCAATATTTTATTAGAATTTATTTGTAATTTCATACACACACCTTTATTATATAACTATTAAATTGATTGTATATACAACATGGACAACTGGTATGAATTAAAGATATTTTTAATATATATATATATTTTTTAAAAAATGATGAGCTAGGAAAAAACTGTTTAATTAAGTGATTAATTGGTTGATTGGGGATGTAAGGTTTGTATTTAATGTGGAAGGAAGTGTGTAAGAACAGACTCTGAGGATACCAGTTTACTGGTGAAAGCGCTAAGTCTGTATCTTGTGGCAATAAAGGATTTCTTGGCGTATTTGCTGCAACTGTTTTTCTTCCATTGCTGTGGTGGATAATTGTGTGTTTGTTTCATCGTTGTGGATCCTGGTGTTGGTATCCAGTTTTGTTTTTTAAATACTTTAGGTCACTCAGGTGTTTCCAGCAATACTTACTGACTGTTACTTGCTGTCATTAAGCATGTAAATGATATATAAAAGGAATGGGAAAAATAGGAGTGTACCTTGGACCCTGGTTTAATAATACACCACTGGACAGCCAAAGACATACCAATGGATGTACACGAGGCCTGTGATAACAGGTATATGTGCCCTTTTATAAGGAACTTGTGGAAAGACACCTGCTAAGGCAGCTATGGCAAAGTACATGTACAACTGGTACCCTGGTGCAGAAATACAACCATATAAAGCCACACACATACTCATGGATGTAGAAATGTCTCTCACAACCTGTATATGTGCATATATATATTGCAAATACACATGCTTTTGCAGTGTCTTAGTAGATCAGTCTGTTAAATGCCTTGCATGTAGTACATTTTGCCAAACACAGTCCTGGGTTTGATTCCAGTGTTGTGACACACTTCAATTACATTATTGTGCAGACAGCAAGTAATGACTGTGTCTTGGAGTCTTAATCCCCACAGTTTACTGCTGCTTAATTAACTGCTACCAGTTGTGCAAAATAAAGGCTTGCAGGCAGAAACATAATGTACATATCCATATCACCTAACTATATGTTGCCTACCACTCTGTTATTTGCACGGTTGCATAACAGACATACCTTACGCACATGCACCAGCTGGACTGTATAGTATACCCTTACCCTGAATCTGCCATAACAACAACCCTGCCACAGTTGCACATACAGCTGCTGTTTAACAACCCCCCGATGTGTGTAGGCTACAGCAGCTGCAGCCTGTAGCATACACAGCTATATGTTAAGGTAGCTGCTACAGACCTACCATACCTCCCAACCCTCTAGAGCAAGGGATCCAGACGCAGCCATACTTGCTGGGGGGGCAGCAAAGGGCCAGAGATAAGTACATGCTCAACAATGTGCTCCTACAAATTTATAGAATAGTAGCTACTGTATTAGCATGCATATTCTGATGGGTATGAAGTGTGACACTCACATGTCTCGCTTTCCTTACTGACATCAACCCACAATGTTTTCCACTGAACTGCCAGATGACCACAATGTTATGGGACACTGACCAAACATATGAGGAAAAACTATGCACATATTTCACAAATCTCTACAGTGGACAGTAGTTGTACCTACCCTCTGTGATGCTGTAGTCTCCACAACTTAGTAATGTCCATCTCCAACAGTAATAAAGGGGCTAAGGCCTACATGAAGGCCTTATATATTGCACTGTGGTGGCATTTCATTGGCTACTGATAATGCAATTTAGCTGTTTTGGCTGTAATTAGGAATTCTGAGCCACTGATTGGTGCAGAGGTAATTACCTGCTAATGAGCATTACATTTAAAAGGCAAGCAACTGGTGCTGTGGAACATGTCTGTATGAGATTTCAGGCACACAGACAGAATATGTTACAAGCTTTTCCAGAAGAAAGATTCAAAAAAGGAATACTGCACTCCACCAGATATGTCATAGATGTCTCCATATAATGGGATGCAGATGGGAGGATGGAGGCATGGGAATAGGGAGTACAGCAGTAGGCTTGTCATAGATCTATGGTATTGAGATGTCATTGATACTCTACTGTCCTACACCTACAGGTATGACTCACACCTGTCCCTGCTTTCCAGCACATCTCAGCTCTGTCCCTATTAATCCCTCCCACAACAGTTGGCTGTTGTAGGAAAGCTAGTGAATTACATGTAGTACATAGTGACAATAACTAAGGGTGTACATTTCTGTAACATCAATGTATTGTATGTCACCTCCATTCATTCTGTAAAAAGTAACCCTGAATGTCCCTGTTATACTCTGTCTACATCCTTGTGTCATTGACATGTGTCCCAGTTTGGTTGAGATCTACGCTCAACATACCTGTCAACCTCCTACAGCAAGAAAGTAGGACAAAGTCATAATTAATGGTGGGCCAAAGGGCCAACCTCAGTGGCAGAGTATGTATATTGCCCGTACAATGTAAGAACATGAGTAGAGTAACACATATTATTGTAGCATAGCAGTTTTCTGAGGAGTATGATGTGTGAAAGTCAGAATTAGACTGCATATTCTGACATCAACTATCAATGATTGGCCAACCATTTGTCAGACATCCACAGGTTTGTGTGAAAAGCACCACATGTATGAGGCAAACATCTTGACATTCTGCAAACATCTGTATAGTTGAGAGGTATGATGCCTTCAGGGGACAAATACTACAGCAGGTTTGCATTAATTTCTGTCATTTTGGCACACTGGTGTTGCTGGACTGTCCCCACATAGTTTTAATAGCACACTGCTATTTGTCTGCAGTGACCGTATGACATATTAGTGTGAATTTGTCCAAGGGGACACACCTCAGTAGAATGCAGTGATGGGTGTAGGGACATATAGCAGAATCTGTCTCTGCGCACAGGGACATAACCCAGTATTGATACTATCTTGGTAATATCCACACATGTAGTGTATTTCCAGAATGTGGGGTATAACGTGTGAGGGAGTGGTGGATAGTGCAGGCCATTATTGGTGTGCAGGATCTGTACATAGTGGATGTCCACATATCTGGTTCTGTAATGTGTTCCCCTCTTGTTAGGTTTCAGGAACCATGTATCACAGTGGACATCCACCATTCACAACTGCAGAGAATGATCTAATACTGGATGGCCTCAGGCACCACCATCACATCTTGGTTAGCAGGGCTGAGCACAATCGTGAACAGCAGGCAGCATTGTGGGCAGACCTTGTGCGGGCTGTTAATCAGATTGGCCAACAGGACAGGACCTATGAGCAGGTCTGACACTGGGACACAGATATTGTGAATGCTGCACGTCAAAGGGCAGCTGCTGTTGCCAGGAATCATGCTGCCACCAGTGGAGGGCCTGCAATGGAACAACCACTCTTGGCCGCAGAGGAATTCCTGGCAAACCTAGGATCACCCAACTGCTCCCAGGCATCCATCCTGGAAGTGGGTGCCACAGTATCCACAGAAGAGGAGTGTCCAGGTAAGTTTATTGTGTTCACTAGGGTAATACTGAATCAGTCATTGTGGCAGGCTGAACATACCTGTACATGGGTGTCAGGTCTATCTGCATGGGGGGGGGGGTTACGCATAGTTGTGCACACATACTTGGAATGTCAGAAATATAGCCATTATCACAGTAGCTACTGTACATGTGGATATATGCACATATTATCTTGTAGCACTGCAGCATTTGGTAATGCTGGAAATACCTCTCCCTCATCTTTTCATACGTCCATCAGGTGTGGCTGAAGCCTGTGGCCATGTACCTGGTAAGTGTGATACTGTTGTTTTTATGGATCATAAAAAAGTTAAGGGCTGCCATTTTGCCCTATGGACAACTGTTGCGCTAAGCCAGAGTAGACTATTTGTATGTTCCAGTCTTGAACAGTTAACTACAGTGCATTGACTGGGTAATGACAGGTGTGTATTTGTACAAACATTAACATGTTTGCACTTATAGTTATGAGTGACTTTGCAGCCTGCTATACATGAGACAATTACTCCACAATGCCTGTTCAAACAGAATAGGGAGATGGTACAAACCTGAGGCAGTGATACTACAACTGGCATATCATTCTCAAGATAGGTGTACTGGGTGTTATGTGCAGTCCTGTCATATAAATTGTCATATTGCATACCTCACAGTGTATTGTACTGGCAACATTAACTGGATGTAGCTGAAGTGCATGTTATAAACAGCCTGACGTGTCCGTGTATGCTGTTGTAAATTTATCTGTTGTGCATGGGAGTAGACATGAGAAGATGCGGCATGTGTAACACAGTTGTGGATCCTCATCCATATGCAGATGTGTGGATTACCATACATAATACTGCAGGTAGTAATGTACAGCTTTTGTCTTGCTTCTCACAGGTGAAAGGGGGGGGTTGGAGTTTGTCCCCCTCACAACCTGATGTTAATGTCTCATCAGACTCTGATGATGATGGTAGCCATAGTGAGGCACAGGTAGGGTTGTCAGGGGCTGAATCTGTCCCAGAGGTTGGCATCCCTCTTTTGCCACTATTGCCCCTGCACTCAGTAAGTATGCCCATACATACCCAGTCCCCAGAAGCCACAGATATTGGACAGTCAGAGGGTGATGACATTACACAGGACAGTGTGACAACCATGGCTTCAGTGAGTGTAGACACTGGCCATTGCCAGAGACTAGGCAAGGTCCCACACAGGCAGATTGACAGGGGTGCTCAAAGGAGAACTGCTGCCCATCCACCACCTGTCACAGGTGTCACATCAGAAGTCACTTGTTGCATGTTTTGGGCTGTCATGGAGACACAGGCATGTTTGGAATGCAACACCAGATGGATGCTTAGAATTATGTATGCAGCTTACTCTGACATCTGTGAGTGCCTCCACCCCATTGGTAACACCCTGGATCGGTTCACTAATTTAGTGGACAGATGGTGGGCTGAGACAGTGTCTGTCTTTGACCACACATTTTCCGTGCTGGAACATCTGGTTGGAGTTGGGTGTCAGACACATGGGCGTAGGCTAACACCACCATCTGCTGAGAGTCCACAAGGCCATGCACACTCACGCTCCCATAGTGGCAATACCTCTAGTGCTACAGAGAGAAGTGTGCTGTCTGCACCACAATATGTCAGGCCATGGGCATGTGGTCCTGGGCAGTCCCGTGGGGGACACTGGCCCAACAGACAGCAGTCACCATCAGGTACTAGCACCACATCTGACCTTGAGCATGGTGGTGCCATTGCTACTCCTGGTGGAGACAGTTCCTGTGTTTGTGGCTGGAGACAGTGAACTGTCCACTCTACCATGTATGATCCACAGCTGTCCACCACACACACATGTAGGGCTAGCACTGGGCTTTACTGTGTACACCCACACACTCCAACACCACTGTCACATGCAGGTCACCAACAGACACACACAGCACCTCTCCATGGCTCATCTAAACAGCACCCCTTTCTGACTCACACACATGCTGTCAAATGTTTGGCATAGTCTAGGCCTCTGGCACCTCCACATCACACCCTGTGCATGTGATGATACCTGTGCCACATCCCTGCCATCTGTGCCATTAATACAGGGACCTGCAAATATGTGTCTGATGTACTGGGTGACTTTATTACTTTATATGTGCTTGTGTAGTGCAGTAGTGTTATGCCATGACACTTGTTGTGGGCCATGACAGGTACAGTGTGCTGGCATGTGTCATAACTACATATAAATGTTTGTGCATCTTTTTTGCCTGATGGTACACTGGCAGTTGTGTTACAGAATGACAAGTGTGTCAGGCATCTGTGTATGTTTTTGTCCCAGGCATCTGAGCGGTTAAACTATGGACATATGGAGGTAATACAGCAGCACAAGATGGCAAGGCAGCACAGCAGAAATATGACATCAGCAAGGTATGCCAGTATATGTGCATGGCTGCCTACGTGTATATGTGTAGAACAGTGTGTCAGGGATAATGGGGACAGTCAGTGTCATCATGCTTTCATACCCTGTGACTAGGTCTATTACCCTTGATACATGTCACATGGGTATTCTGCATGTACAAATCTAGATGGTGGCGGACATCAATTATGCTTATATAGATGAGGGCAATTTAGGGCCAGCGGCTAGTCACAGGGCCATAAAATGCATAACCATTACACAGAGAGAGGCAAGATGGGCATGTCTCTCATGCTGCAAGGGGATATAATTACACACACACACAAGTTGGATGCTGTGAGATTAGACTCCCTACCCATCTAGTAATAGATACTATAGCTTGCAGTATGTATCACATGCACCACAGAGTTTATCTGATATCAGAGTGTCAGCCAGTACTCTTAAGGTGGCTGACATCAGCTGGCCTTATAAAGGAGGCCCATGTTGAGGCCAGCAGCTAGTCACAGAGCCTTAGGATGCATAACCATTGAACAGAGATAAGCATGTCTGTAGTGCTGTAAGGGCATATATGGACATACACACACACACACACACACACACACACACACACACACACACACACACACACACACACACACACACACACACACACACACACACAGAAGTTGGATGATGTGAGAGTAGAACCCCTATCTGTCTCGTAATACACACTAGGGCTTGCAGTAATTATTGCATGTGCCACAGAGTTTATCTGTTATTAGATTGTTAGGCAGTGCTCTTAAGTTAATTGACATCATAGGCCTTGTAGACGAAAGAATTTTGAGGCCAGCAGCCAGTCACAGGGCCATAAAATGCACACCATTTCACAGAGATAGCCCATGTAGGCATGCCCATAGTACTGTGAGGGGATATATAATGTGGCTGTTTGATAGGCGGACATGTGACCAGGAACAATATGGCCTGTCCAAGGCATACATTGCACCCATTGTACATTACACCACCTGCATACCTGTGTCTGTCTACAGGGTGACAGTCCGCAGGCACAGGGGTCTGTGGATGAATGGATAATGAACTGTTGTGGCCTTGGTCTGGTTCCATCGGACAACTGTTGTGAAGTGTAAGTGCAGATAATCCCAGCATTCCAGGTATGTAAGGACATTCATACATCCCAACACATATTTATATAAATGCGTATAACAGGGATGTCTCCTTAAATGTTATTGCATGTGTACATTATATAAATGTGTTATGTAGATATATGTGGAGAGTCTATGTATCGTTTTACTTTACATAACTATATATACATCTTGTTATCATATATATATATATATATATATATATATATATATATATATATATGTAAATATGTGTGTGTGTGTGTGTGTGCCACATACTGATAGATGCACTAATCAAGCATGAGGGGGATAGGGAGAGACAGAAATGTATATGTAGCTGTATGTATTACAGGCATATTTCCACATAGCAGTTTTTTGGGCAGTAGAGGCAACAGACTTGGGCTCAAGTTAGCTAAGTATAGTAGCATGCCTAGTGTGACTGTCAGTACTTACAAGGTGACTCCAGGCCAGAGCTACCTATAATCAAGTCTGGGATTATGTGTGCTGCAGGCCATTGGCTGCTACACCTGTTACCACAGTACTGCACTTCACTGATATTGTCCATGGAATTCTCCAGCTGTTTGCTGACTTTAATATGTGACTCATGCCTCACAACTATACAGAGCTTCACAGATTGTCCAGAATATTGCGTTATATTTTTGGTCCGTTTAACATAACATTGTGGTTTTCTGGCAAAGTAGTGGCAAATCAGTGAAGACTCAAATCGGTAAGTAATGACAGACATTTGAGTTTCAGACTCCATAAACATCAGAAGATTTATGCTAATGCAAGACCTGTTATTTTATCGACATTCTATGTTTGTAACAGCTAATATTTAAAACCTGTCCCTATTTGTGGGCCTTAGTCCCACTTTTATTCATGACTTTGGCCAGATTTCCTGCTCTAAGAGGTTGAGAGGTATGATGTGACTGGGGTAAGTGATATAACACCACACACAGGGTGAAAGTCTGCATACCTCTCCCTGTACATGTTTTTTGCAGAATGTCCAGTGTTTCGTCCGATATGTCTGCTCTGTTACTCATAAATTTGTGGTTTTCTGATGCTATTCTGTAAACAGCAGTCACTGAATTTTTATTTATTTATTTTACATCTGTTAACCATGAAAGTCCGATTGGACACATATCCATTTTCAGCGGAGGCCCAGGGAGAAAAGCTCCAGTGGCATGTCATACAAGTATTTTAACAGAATACATTACAGAGATGTAAGTTCAATGGTAACAAAAAATCATGAATAGTTTAACAAATCTTTTAGTAGTACATTATAAAATCTAGACATAAAGACATTAATTCAATTCAAGAGTGAATATGGGGCGCATACTAGTGAAAAGAGTACCTGTTGTTCCAAGTGGCTGTTAGATCTGTACAAGTACCTCAATAGCTCACTATAGATCTATGTAGGAGAGTGAATTACCTTGTGAATGCAGCAGTTGACAGACCTGTAGTTCAGGGCTAACTCTGTCTGATGTATGCAGTCCACAGCCAATACATGGTGAGGTACAGGTTGTGTGGGCTGACTGGCATCATTTTTACTAATATGTATGTGAGTCAGAGTAAGGTGTCAGTCCGTAGGGCCCTAGGCTGTCAGTGCATGTGCCATGTGTTGTCTCTTGGCTAAGGCCAGGGCATAATGAGCACGCCTACTTCTGCCTACAGGGACAGCCTCAGGGGGTTCCTCCTCCGAGTCCCCCTATGGGTGCAGATGTGGTGACCTAGGTTCCAGTGGGGAGCTGTGTATCCATTCCCTTTCCTGATCCTGCTGTAGCTGTTTCCAAAGGATCATATTGTGTAGCATGGCACATTCTGTGAACATCTGTGCACATGTGGCTGGAGAGTACTGCATGATTTCCTCAGATGTACTTGAGTCACTGGAACAGTGACTTCAACAGCCCAAACACTGCTCTGTGATGTTCCTAGTTTGTGCATGCACCTCATTATGGCATTCATGAGTGGGTGTGTATGCATTTCTGATGGGTGTCATTATCCACGTTCCAGTGAATAGCCAGCATCCCCCAGTAAATGGCCATGTGGGATGTCCCCCCTAGCAAACATCTGGTACAGCTCTGATGTGTGTGTCAGATATGGGTGTCATGGTAACTGCCAGGGCTGCCAGCACACACATTCAAAATAATGCCCTGGGCATTGCACATGACCTGGCAGTTGATGGAGTGGTACTCCTTGTGGTTGATATAGATTCCACTCTCCTCACTGGGTGGTGCCGTGATGTGTACATGAGTGCAATCTATGGTACTCAATACCTCAGGATAGTGTGCTACATGGTAGAAGAGTCTCATAATGCTGGTCCTCTCCTCAGGGGTGCAGAGAAAATAAATGTGCTCACTGGCATGTGGTAGCATGGCATCCAGGAACTGGTGGAGTACCCTGGAAGCAGATGCCTGTAAGACCCCCATCATATCCCCAGTTTGTCTATGGAAAGTACTTGTAGCTAGTACCTAAGGGCTACACATACCTTTGTTTCCATTGGGATGGGTTCCCCTCTGTTGGCTCTGGGTCTGAGTTGAGGTCAGCAGAGCTCAGTGAGTTCTTGTAGTATGTCCCTGCCCACCATGTAGTGCTCTACAATCTCTAGCTCATGTAGCTTCTGGTAGGTTAACCTGGACCTGAATATTCTTCTCCTTCTCAGTCTATGCCTATGGTCAGAATTGGCAGCAGCTGCATTGACCTCAGCATCTAGCACATACATATGTAGCAGACCTCCAGCAGCCCCTAGCATTCCCTCAGTTAAAATTCCCAAGTCTCTACCCCAATGGTGCAGAGTATTCGGGAAAAATCAGATTGTAGGGTGTATGCATACTTTATAGTGCTCTGTTATAGGTGTAGCCTGTGTCATTGGCTACCTATGATGCATTCTACCTGCCAAGTACATCATTAAAGGGTTTTAATGGCACTAGTTTAAATGAAACAGGGCTCATCAGTAATTACTATATCATTGGCTTTGTCAGACAACTTTTCTTCTGGCAGCCTTCCTTGCTGAGCACTGTGGCACCCAGAACAAACCCACGCCACAAAGATAAGCAGAGCTTAGCAGTCCATAGACACACCCCCATGGAGGGCTACACTTAACATGGTGGCACACCACTCAAACACGCACAGACATGATGAAACATGCTCCTCAGAGGTAAACACTTCTTAACAGTCCATGTACACACACCCCTGGCTCAACTCAACAGGGTGCCATGCAAACAGGCGCCGCTGAGCACCAATGAGCTTACAAGAACTCAGACACACACCCCTTTGATGTCAACTACCTCTTCTGTGGACACCAACATGGTTCTTTGCCTACACGGATTTGATCTGTGGGCACAGATACCCATTTGTGCTATTCGGTAACCCCAGCTCATTTGCATACAGATCTGTGCACAGGACCTGGAAACTACATGGTTCCAGGCCCTGCCTCATTAGCAACCACAGCTGTGTAACATTCTACATACTCCACACAGGGTTCTATAATGCATTACTATTACATACTCACAAATTCTGGTTTTTACACTCTTTTTATATTTTTTTTCATAAAAGCATGTTTGCACACTGAGGCACACCACGCAAACATACCTAGGGTATTAAAAGAAAAGAAAATTATTTTACATTATTTTCCATATGGTTTTGGACACATGGTGAATAGTTTTGCATATATGTGTTTCCACGATGCTATTTCTGACACTTTAAGTACACTTTTACAGCCCCTGGTGTCATTTTTACATCCTGTACACAGAATTTTTCTGTGTACATTACAGACACCAACACGGGGTCTGCAGGACTGCCCGTCTGCTTGCTGGATCACTCTACCAGTCTCATTTCCATGCATTTCACCTGCTTATGAGGTGACTTGCATGCCACGAACACTTCCGTGTTCGCACACTTGTGCATGCCCGTCAGCTCCATTAACTGGATCACACATCTGCTTACTTCCATGGAAGCATTGTGCCACTATGCCTACATGGAAGAAAAGTCCATGTAGGCTTTACTGGATTCCCCCCAATGACTTATTTGAATTCAGCACATATTATGCTCTCTCTTTCAGCAGGATAAAATTCAAATGCATCAATACTTTGTGCAAAACATTACTTTCCACTCAAAATAAGTTTAAAGTCTAATCACTGCTGTGAATCTACATCTGGCATTTGACCATGACTTCTCATACTAGTTCGAAAGATGTCCTTCTGTGAGTCATCTTATTATAAAAAGCATTAATGATAGAACCAAGACAGTAATGATGTCACTGTTTATGTTATTAGTTAGGCCAGTTAAGAGTCCACTGATGTGTTCTGTTCATTTTCACATTGAGCAAATTGCTCATCATTTGAATGCACAACTTTATTTGATGAAAAATAAATTTGTGATCCACAGTTATATCATTATGAGTGCAGAAGAATATACTTATTGTCTCATAGCTTATGAAGTATTGGCATGTGTCTGGCTTATAGAGCTAACAAGGACCTATTTCTATCTGCTTCCATCTAACTCATTTACAACTTGATAGACACATTAAAGGAGCCTGTGTTTCTTTTAAAAATGGATGTAAACAGCATTAAGATGAGAGCCATTGTTATTTGCTTAAACATTCTTTATTGTGGAACAGTCTTTTATTCTTACTTGGTATAAAAGATGCACTCTTTTTATTTAATTGCATGTATGTCTGTATGTTAGATGAGTAATGAGAAGGTTAAACAAAGGATAGCAGAATACTGAGTAGTCCATATGATACATAAATTACATGTCAGACAGACTGTGCTGTATGTACAATTAAGTCTGAAGAAGTTGGAGTATTTTCTCCAACGAAAGCGCTTACTTTATTGGAATAAAGTGTGTGTTGGAGTGTTCCTGTAGCCTGCTTGCATCATTTTACTTCTGTATGTACAATTTTCAGACACTCAGGACATCAATATAGGTGGAGAGCAAAGTCTGCACAGTTGTGGTGTCATACAGACAAAGCATGTTATACACACCAACAAAGGAGTCCAGGTTCACACTTATATGAGAGATCGAAACCTAGACACTTTATAAATCATGACTCATATCTGACATAAATGGAATGATTGATAAAAAGGAAACAATACCAAATAAACTGGTTAGTTATTAACTAAAAACTCCTTGTTGAAGCAAAACACAACGCAATTTAAATTATTTCAAAATCGGTTGATGCAAAATCCAAGTAATTCAACACTTAGTACCAAACTGATCAAACTGTATGGCTTAAAGCAGACCAGCAATTAATGAGCTTTTAAGCCCAGGAAATGAATAAGCAGAATACACAATACAAGGGGGAACCATAATTCAAGCAGCTAGATCTCTTAATAAATTGCAGAGAACATATTTTGTGTAATGTAGAACTGGTCACACATTGGAGTATTATTGTTTGTAATCAACGGTGATAGCTTTTTTTTTTTTTTTTGCAACATTCAGCTCACTTTTAATGAGAATTTCATTGCATTTTTGTAGTCTGCATTGTAATGATTCTACTCATACTGTATGTATGTAAATATGATATGATTCCTATGTGATTTTTCATGCTTGCTGTTTTTTTTTTTTTGCCATTCGCCTTTTTTAATACATATCTATTTTCACAGGCTAAGAGAGAGAAAGTAGTCCAAAAAATCAGGCTTCTCAGGCCTCTATCCTGGTTAACAAAAATAAAGACATGAAATAATGAATGAATAAATGCATTATGTCTTGATGTGCATAATGCATCACTGTATCTGCTTTTCATCAGTATGCCAAAAGTGATAGATTAGAAAAAGCAGGTCTCCATTGTCACAGCTTTCTTTGAGAAAAGAAAATGGCAATTAAACAAACCAACAAACCTAATCATATGAGTAGTTGAGGTAAATGAGTATCCAAACACTTGCATGATCTTGGCTCAGCCTGAAAATTGCCTCACAAGTACACTCCTCAAGTAAAATAGCAATGAATCTGACTTCACCATGTCACAAACATCACAGAATGTTTTCTGGCCACTAACATAGCCTAGGACAATCTGTAGCAATGTATAGATGTTAACAGTTTCTTGAAGTGCTAATAAAGTTGAAGTTCAGGTGAATGTTCAATACCAGCAAAAGACACCCAATCAGCTATGCACAAGCATAAATTAACACACAGACAGGGACAATATCAGGTCGTTCATCTGCTACAGAGTGATATCTGTAGAGCATTGCAGCAGATATGCAACATGTGTTATCTATCACATCCAATCTGTGCAGAAATATAGGATGAATCTTAGGAATGCCATCACAAGGGCCACAAGAAGACAAGCCGTGTAAATCTTTAAGCAGACATACTTAAAAGTTTTTTTTTCTACTTTTTTAAGCACTTAATAATATCCCTAAGTTTTTTACATCTGCCATCAGTATCCAGCAGACAATTATTCACAGCTTGAGGCAGTTTTCCAGCACTGGTACATAGTCATGCTGCACTATCCTGCAGCAAGTCAACTGTCATATTAAAGCAAGATCAAAGGGTTTTCAGATTTCTAGATAACAAAGACGCCTGATGGTCTTGTGTAGGAGTCTATTTTGGGCAGCCATAGCTAGGTCATACATAGGTGATGCAGGTAAGACCCCCCAACATCTCATAACCCACCGCTTGTGCATGCATATAGCTAATGTAGCACACAGTGCTAGGTGATCTTTTGTACATTGCAAGCCATCCAGTAGCTACTATGTCCATATCACTGCCTCTCACACAATGTGATGGATAACACTGGCAACTTAGTCTAACAACAAAATGGTCATAATGGAATGATGTGTGCGGTCTAGCAGAGTATCTCTGTTTCTCTGCTTTTCTGCATGTATCTCACCAACCCTGCTGATGATGCTAGGGAAAACTTCTTGCACATGATCTGTCTGATCCATAGTGCTTGTAACAAGGTATGAGTACAGGTTTTGCAGAAAAGTGACTCTCAAAGTCTTTATTAGCAACCATTTCAATTAATGTCTCATTGCTCTCCTTTGCCTGCAGCTGTTCCTTGTTTCCCATGGTATCTTCCAGCTTAGGGTTATATAGCTGGGATTCCTTCCTGAATCCAGGTAGGGTTGTATAGCAGGAATCATTCCTAAATCCAGGTGAGGATGTATAGCAGGGATTCCTTCTTTAATCCAGCTTAGGGGTGTATAGTGAAAATTCATTCCTGAATCCATCTTAGATATGCATAGTAGGGATTCCTTCCTGAATCCAGGTAAGAATGTATAGCTGAGATTCCTTCTTTAAAGATTTTGAGCTCCGCTCCATTTTGTACACATCTTCAACACTGCTGGCCATGATTTCCACATCATATGATGTACCTGTAGCTCTGGGAAACAGAACACAATCCCAGATGACAAGTAAACTATTTATAGCTGAGTACTCTTCATGTAGAAAGCACATCTCTGGACACAGACTGTACATGCTTGGCTACAGGGCCACTCTCATGTGTCACAAAGTTAATCTCAGTTGGAGTATGTAGCGCTACTAGTGATATGATGATAGGGGTGCCAACTGCCAGTCCAACAATCATAACATAATTATGATCCTTAAAATAATGGGAAAGTAAGTATAAATGTGGGGAATATCTACCCATTCAGTCTCACAAGTCATGTCTGACTTCTCGTATGACTCTGTGAACAGCTTCTGTCCCCATGAAGTTTACGAGGTACGGAGGACTGGAAGTAGATTGCCAGGCCTTTCTACTACATCACACACATACACCACACTCACCACACTAGGACCCATGAAGAATTTAGAGTCACCAATCAAGCTACTGCTTGTCTTTGCTGGTAAGAGGAAACTGGGGTACTCATAGAAAATTTATGCAGGCACAGGGAGGACACACAGACTCCACACAGAAGGACCCTCAGCAGAGAAATGAACCAGAGAACCTCACACTATGTGATTTCAATGCTAACCACTATACCACTGTGCCACTCCAATGAAGAATATGCACTGATTCTAAAAATGATACCATCTCAAACATTCCCCTGCTCTCTGGTACAATAATCTTGTAGTTAGTATATATAAGCACTAAGCAGCAGTGGTGTGGGAACATCGGGGTGGTAGTTAGTATATATAAGCAGCAGTGGTGTGGGAACATTAGGGTGTTATTTGCACCACTTCCTCATATACAGCTGCTTTAAATGTGTAACAGTCAATCCCAACATTCACTGCTTTTTTTGGTCCATGTCATACTTTAGGATATGAAGTGTCAGAACTCCCAGCTCTAGGTCACATTCTTCTAAATGGAAGCCATGCTAGAAGGCAGTGAACTTGAAAAAGTGTGTTTGTGGAGGAGAGTGAGAAGTATCCATTGAAGATACACACAATGAATTGCCATGGCCATTGGTTGGTAAATGATGCATGTGCTGCATGTTGCATTGGTGCCTATATGACTGCCATCAGCTATGCATATGACAGAACACCTTTCTTTGAAACGAGTGGCAGCGACTGTACTTACAATGCTAGATTCAATTGTATATCATTAGACACAAGGATGTTTGTGTTATTGTGCCTGTAAGAGATATCGGTGCATAGTGTATCAGGTAAGCATACCAGGTATTGGACAAGGAATGACCACTTTATATCCGATCCTGGCATGTTGCCAACTTGTGACCGATCCAACATGAAAAGAAGACACTATTCATCTGGCTGTAGAAATGGGAGCTAACTGGTGCACCAGCAGTGGCCTGACAGTCTGTCAATACAGCCACTGATATATATCACTGATACACCAAAGGCAGGTATGCACAGACTGTGAATGATCACCTAACAGTACTGACATCAGCAGTCACTTGCATCACAAGATTTTCAGTCTTTACTTGCACACTACTACTTCTGAACAAGGCTAGGTCATACTCATTGAAGATGTCCATGGATATGATGCTCAAAATGAAACTGATTTACCTGGAAACCATTGCATAACCACTAATGCAGGTTGTTTGAAATGTTCCCTGTTAAGAGGCACGTTACCTTCATGTCAATGACATCTGTGCAATAGTGTTCCATGTCTCTGACACTCCTACTACATGTACTGCACTGTAACAGATTAACACATCCCACTGTATGATATACCTTTTAAATAGTGATACCTCATACCCTAATTATTTTACTTAATGTATTTATTTTAGTTTGTTTATTGGGGTAGTACACTGATCTCTATAGACCAAAACAATTAAAAAGAACAAATTCACAAACACAGAATAATCACAGAAGGTAGATATTCCCATACACAATTGATACACTATACAAATAATATTAGCAGGGTAGTTAACCAAATGTGAATTACTGTTAGTAGTAAATATGAAAGGGAAGCAGAAGATGAGTAATGAGAGTCAAAGTAAAAGTGATACAGGTAAGGAGGGAGTTAGGTGATGTGTCCAGTGGAAAAGCATATGTAGTTAGATTTTTGATGAAGATGTCTTGAACTGAGCTCTGAAGGTGGGTGTAGAGCAATATGTGTGTATATACCTTTAAGAAGCTATCCAAGTGCTTGCGCAAGTGTATAAATTCTGAACATGCGTGAGCCTGACTGCTATTTTGTAGTTAGCTGTCGAGATGTAAGCATGTATGTATGTAAGGTCTACCTGTTAACTAACAAAATAAAGCAGGCAGAAGACCATACAGCCAAACTAGTAAAGAAATAAATTGTCCAGGCAGCAGCAGGAAACAGCTGTATCAATAATTTATTATAAAATTCACACAAGCGCTTTCACCCTGACTCAAAATATTTAAAGATGCTATCCATCCTGATGTGTTTCTATGTATTAAAACTTCTAAACAAAACCCCAAGCTTTCTTTTCATATGTGTTAGAGATAAATGAGCAACATGGTGCCAGAAGCGGCATGTCTAAAAGGACATGAAGTTAGAAGTATTATATCTGAAAGGTATGGAGGCAGAACCAGCATATCAAAGGGGTATGCCGTTAGAAGCGGCTTGGCTAAAGTGATTAGAGGCAGTGGCTTAGGGCTGGTGGAATATACAGCAGCGAATCATCCCTAAAATGTGTAACCTTTGCAAAACAGATCAGAAATGAATTTCAGGTATTAAAACTTGCTCAGCACTATTTCTTTTCACATAATATGAAATGGGGCATACAGAACACTCTAAATAATACTCGCTTAAACCGATATGTACAATATTGATGAAAATTTTCAAATGACTATGGAAAATGTTTGTAATAAAGTCTGAATTGCATAAAATGAATAAAATAAGGGGAAACAACTGCATTTTTTGCAAAACATGTATTTTTCATATTAAGCAAGATATCCGAATTATCAGAAGTGTATAAAGTGTTTGCGTGTTTGTGCAGTGTTACAATAAAGCTATTTCACAAAGTACAGCCATTACAAGGCACATTTCAAAGACTACAGCCATTACAGAGCATACTTCACAAAGTAAAGTATTTTGAAGAGTTTATTGCACATTTGAATGTTGTTACAAGCATACAGAGCTGTTTGTTCATACATAATTACAAGGGCCATATTTCAGTGTGCTTGTATATACTCTGTGGGCATGGCAGATGGATTTTGAAAACCCCTGCACTTGTGTTTGACAGTAATATTGCTGAGAACTGGAGAGTGTTTGAGGAAGAATACATTTTCATACAGGCTGCATTTACTGATATAGATGACCATAAAAAGGCATTTATTCTGTTTAATTTAGCTGGGTCAGAACAGAAGCCATAGAAAGGGAGCGCTCATTTGTGTATGCACCTGCTATCTATGCAGAAGAGGGGGAAACCATCATATTGTTGTCCCAGCTGAGTCAATTGAGGACCCAGAGTGCTTGAAACATAAATTTAGACAAATGTGTAACCCCCAGACAAATGTTAGAATGGAAAGGCACTTATTTTACACAAGGGATCAAAAGCCTGATGAAACTTTTGCAGCATATATAACCGACCTGAGAAATAAAGCTAAAACGTGCAGATCTTGTAACTTATGGGATAAAGGACAGACTTGTGTGCAGCATAAAAGAGGATACTGTGAGAAAAATTTTCTTTCATGACAAAGATTTAACTTTGAATAAGGCCACTGAGATTTGTCAAATAGGTTTACTATTATTTAGCCAAAAAGGGCGAATTGCTACTAATTCGAAACAAAAACGCGAAATTTATAATGTTGAACACAAATAAAGTCGAACTCCAAAGTGGTGAATGTTTGAATTCGACACGTTTGCAGGGGGGGCAAGTCCCCTTGCACCTCCCGCTACTTAAATATACAAACTCCAGGATTGCACTATAGTGAGGTAAAGGGTACATTTCCCGATCCCTGCTATAGTGCGATCTGCATCACAATGTCAAACCTTACAACAGCGAATGCTGTATTGCATTCATTGTTGCAAGGTTTAACATTGAGGCATTCATTTTTTCATTGTGTGAAATGGCTCTTTCACACAAATGTAACTTGCACTTGACAAAATGATGTAAATCCTGTCAAATATATGAGCTCACAGAAAATCACACAAATATGCTTACAAATGAGAACAGCTCTAGAAGTGACAGTGATAAACCTCATGTTGATAGCATGCAGCATGTTATTAAAAGAAACAGGCCCAATCACATGGCAGCAACTGTAACCCCTGCAGCACTCACTGGTAAACCCCATAACTTTCCAGCAAATTTTAGAGTTCGCACAGTCTCAGTGAAGCATAAGAGTGAGTCAGTACACTCAAAGCATGGGCCCCCACCCAGTTTCATTGCCAACCGTAATAATTGTGGCGGAATTCATGAATCTAAAAGGGAGAAATGTTTAGCTTTTGGTCAGCAATGACAGAAATGTAATAAATAGAATCATTTCAAAAGATTTTGTAAATCAAAAAGCCCATATTCTTTTATTAAAAGACAACATTTTTAGAAACAAGTTGATCAGTTAGACAGTGACAATTTTACTCTTTATGTTGATGGTGTGTCAGTGCTTCATGAAATGGTCAATGCAGTAGATTTAAGAGCAAAGAATGAAGTAGTTTGTACTGTTCGGATAAATGGCAAACCCACAGACCTCAAAGTTGACACAGGTTCTAAGTGCAGTGTTATGTCTGCAGAAACATTTGCTAGGGTGTGTAAAGATGAACGGCTTGATTTGGCAAGGTGTGTGAAGCTTGTTGCCTATGGAAGAGAAGAAACTCAAACTTAAGGCTCAGTAGTGCTTTCATGTTACTCTGCTGGAAGAGGCTATGGCTTATTATTTTACGTGGTCAAGAGACATGTCCAGTCATTATTAGGGCTCATAGAGAGTTTGAAAATGAGACTGCTTTCATTTAATAAAGAAGTCCACCATATTAGCTTAAAAGACCTCTACTCTAATTTTATTTATTTATTTATTTTCAGTTTGATTACCGGGGAAGTCCACTGGGCCACGAAGAACCCATTTTCAGTGGAGGCCTGAGGAGAAAAGCTCCAAAGGCAGTACAATCAAAGTTGCGAATGCACAAGATAAAAACAGAATAGAAAATGTACAAACAGCAAGTATACATAGTAAAAACAGTGCAAAATAATTTTTTTTTTTTTAGGTACTAACATAATTTGCAGTATTTGCATCTTTACAGTCAACTGAGAGTCAGCTCAATCCATTTTGGTGGAATTTAGAGATGAAATCAGAGAGCAGATTGGTGCAGGGGTAGAGAGGGGCTTAGTGTAGAAGATCCCTTGAATTTATATAGGGTGAAAGCAAGAGCTTTCACCCTATATATTTTGCCCAGCACATTTTTTCTACCTATGCTGATCTCTTCCAAGACAAACTAGGCAAACTTCCAGTTGTGTACTCCATGAAGTTAGACCCAGAAGTCAGTTCAGTTATCAGGCGAGCAGGCAAAGTTCCAATAGCCATGCAAGACAGAGTCAAAGCTGAGTTAGATAAAATGGTGCGACAAGGTGCGATTTGTCCAGTTGAAACTCCAACTGAATGGGTATCTTCCATGGTGGTAGCTCATAAGAAAAGCTCAGATGACATCAGAATATATATTTATCCATGAGATTTGAACAAAGCACTTAAAAGACATTATCATCCAATGTGCGCAATCAAGGAAGTCACAGCCTTGATGACAAATGTCACTATTTATTCAGCCTTAGATGCAAAGAGTTAATTTTGGCAAATTTAGCTTGACAAAAAATCCTCATTGCTCACTACTTTCAGTACTCTGGCAGGTACAGATTTTTGAGAATGCTGTTTGGGATAAATTCTACAAGTGAAATCTTTCAGCATGCAATAGAGCAAATTTTTTCTGGGTATCCTTGTGCAGTCATAGTAGATGACATACTAGTAGGAGGTCATGAAGAAGCAGAACATGACAAAAACGTCAGAAACGTTCTAGAAAGGACATGTCATGTGAATTGTAAGCTTAATCCACATTAATGCAAATTCAAGCTACAAGAAGTCACTTATGTTGGTCATTTATTTACGAGTACAGGCCTATGATCAGACCCTTCAAAGCAAACAGGTCAATATTATATCATTGAACACTTAAAAAAGCGAACGCTGATTGATCGACCTAATTTAAGCGAAAGTTTACAATCTCGAACTGTCAGATCAGTGATTTTTTTCCCAGGGAAAAAAATCGCTGATCCAAAACACATACGCACAACACAAGCACACCAAACAAACAGAAATCCTCACACATACACCTAAAATCTGATACCTAACCCTACACTAAACTATGCACACACCACTAACTAGCCACTTACCTTAACCCAAACCCTAACCCTAAGGTCCGTCACTATCGCACACTCACCTCACTCGCTCCCTAACCCTAACTCACTTAAATCCGCCCTAACCCTCATGTCCACTCAATCGCACACACACCTAATCCGAGCCCTAACCCTAACTCACCTAAATCACCCTAACACTCACATCCACACAATCGCACACTTACCTGAATCCGACCGGTAACTTTCCACCATAACACTGAAAATACCGAAGCAACAGAAATGGACAACCGAATTCTTTCCCTAGGAAAAAATTCGAGTTTCTGCTGCTTCGATATTTTGCAGTTTTGCGAAAATAAGTTCGATCAATCAGAGTTCGCTTTTTTAAGCATTTGAGGATATAATATAGACCCAAAGCAAACAGCCATTCCTGAGATGCCAGCTCCAGACAATGTTCAAGTCCTGCAATATTTTCTTGGCATGGTCAACTACCTTGGCAAGTTCATTCAGACTTGAGCCAACTTATATTTGTCTTGGTTAGAGCAACACCAAAGAGCATTTGATGTCCTGAAACAGAATTGCTAGTCCAACAACTCTCAGATACTATGATGTTCACAAGCCAATTACACTTTCCTGTGATACTTCAAAATTTGTACTTGGTGCAGTCACTCTGCAAGAGGATCAACCAGTTGCCTATGCATTGAGAACTCTTACCAAAACTGAGAAGCAGTATGCCCAGATTGAGAAAGAGCTTTTAGCAATTGTGTTTGCATTTTCGAAGTTTCATGATTATGTTTATGATAGACCTATCCAGAGCGAAACAGACCACCAACCATTAGTCACTATCTTAAGAAAGTCTAAACATTTAGCTCCAGACATATTGCAATGTATGATGTTGAGATTACAAAAGTACAATTTCAATTTTGTCTGCAAAAAAAGGCAAACTTCTTTATCTTGCTGACATATTATCCAAATCACCCAGAAACTCTGCAGAACAGCATGAAAATGAGAACCTTAATTTTTGAAGTCATGGAAGTGAGAAATTTTCTTCCACACATTTTGATGAGCTGAGAGATCACACACCCACAGATCCAATTTTACAAAGCCTCAACCACTTTATCAATCAAGGACGGCCATCAAAGCAATCTAGTTTACCTCAAGAAGTACAACCTTATTTTCCATGCAGAGATGAGATTTTGTCTGACAAAGGTATCATTATGAAAGGTCTGAAAGTAATTGTTCCAAAGTCCTTGCAATCAGAGTACATTGCTATCTTGCACTGTGGTCACCCAGGAACCGAATCTACCAAAAGACGGGCAAGAGGACTTGTATTTTGGCCTTCTATGTCAAAAGACATTGAGAGAGCACTTACATCTAGCTCAGTGTGCAATAGTACAAAGCCACATCAACAGAAGGAACCACTTCAGCTTAACCAGATTCCAGAACTACCTTGGTCAACAGTAGCCACAGATATCTTCGCGTGGAATGGTCAGCATTATTTGGTGTTAGTAGACTCTTAACTCCAATTGGTTCAAGATTGACCTACTACTAAACCGAGCATCCAGTACTGTCATTACTAAGATGAAGCATCATTTTGCTGTTCATGGTAGTCTGCTCAAAGTTATTTCTGACAATGGCATGCAGTTTACAAGCCAACAGTTCAAAAGATTTGCTGAAGAATGGGACTTTACTCATGTCACAAGTAGTCCAGAGTATCCACAGTCAAATGGTTTGGCAGAACGTGCAGTTCAACGTGCAAAGGAGTTATTAGAGAAGTCAAAACAAGATGATATTGATGTTTTCCTGAAACTCTTGAATCTCAGAAATGTTCCTCATGTTAAACATCTTAGTTCACCTGCTGAGAGACTTCTGTCGAGATAAACCAGAACCACATTACCAATCAGTAGTCAATTGTTGGTTTCATGTGTCAAGAACAACAGGTTAGTAAAAGCCAATCTGTTGAAGAAGCTCCTAACCCAGAAGTCCTACTGCAGTAAGACCAGTAAACTGCTGAATCCATTACGAGAGGGAAAACTGGTAAGGATGCAGACGTCCAAAGGTTATGATCGGATTGGAGTCGTGAAGAATATGGGTCCACAGCCGAGATCCTACATTATGGAATCAGAAGGAGCAACTTCTAGGCAGAATTGGAAGCATGTGAGACCAATGTCTGAGCCTATACCGCAGCATATAGCCTGTGAGAAAGACTCTTTATCTCAGAGTGAGTTGTCTGGTGTTCCAATTCCTGAGGAAGTTCCAGAGGACATTCCCATTCCTGTGATGAGTCCAGAAGTTCCTGATAAGAGTTGTGCACCACAGATTGTCCCTGTTGCTAAATTTGGTCCCAACTGTCATGTTATGTGATATGATTGAATCTATAAACCCTGCAGCTGATATGAAACAACTTGGACATGAACACTGTGTTTTGTTTTTAATGTATATAGTAATGCATACCTAACGCTGATATTGTTTTTTTTTTTACAAAGGGCAATCTTTTTAAGAGGAAGGATGTAGATCAGTATGTGTGTATGTACCTTTAAGAAACTATCCAAGGGCTTGCACAAGTGCATAAATACTGAGCACATGCGAGCCTGACTGCCATTTTGTAATTGAGATATAAGCATGTATGTATGTAAGGTCCATCTGTTAACTGTTCATATTTAAAGATGCTACTGTCCATCCTGATGTGTTTCTATGTATTAAAGCATGTAGTAAACAACCCCCCGCCTTCTTGTCATGTGTGTTAGAGATGAGTGAGTGACAATGGGGAAAGATGAGACTTTTTAAGGTGAAGGGGGAAGGGATTTCCGGAGTTTGGGTACCTGAATGGAAAAGGAATGGTGGGTACAGTGCAGTTTAGTTTGGGGTGTTTGCAATGAGGAAGTTAATTGGGTGAGGCTGCAGAGGATGTAGGTGGTGGCTTTTATTATGGACTTTGGCTGCAAGAGGTGGAAAGGCACCTGGTTGAAGTAGTTTGAAAACAAGAGACTCTAGGAGTAGCTTGACTCTGTAGGAGAGTGGTAGCCATTTGGCCTTGTAGAGGGTGATGCAGTGGTGTTCCTGTGTGAAGAAAATGGAAATGAATTGGAAGATTTTGTTTTCAATGGACTGTAAAGAATATAAGGGGGGGTTTTTAGAGATTGTGGCTATGATGGGGTGCCTATATTCAAGTTTGGCAAGGAGGACTCCTTTGTCTATTACAGCTCTAGCTGATCTGGAGAGAAAGGGAGACATTTTCCAGGACCAGAATAAAAGAGAACTGATCTTTAGGCCAACTCCAGCACATTCTCTGTATACAGTCTTCACAAACAGTATGCTATACTAGCTACAAACACAGTGGCCAATTGCACAACTGTAATAAACATAATATAGAACATTCCTGTATCTATTCAGTTTGCTCCAACTTGAAAAGTCTACAAGATAAATAACTAGAATTTGCACCATGCAAAATCTGATTCTAGTAGAGATAAAAAGAAATATTACTCTCAAAAATCATATTTAAGGCTTACTATTCCACAAGTCGCAAAGACATGAAATATACTCAACATTCATGAATACCAGTGAATCACACTAAAATGACTTCATGTCAATTTATATTAGCTTTTCTTCCACATTGAACACCACAAGGCCCTGTTACAATGCATAGCTTCTTACAAGGTGAAAAAGATACTGCATATCTCTCTTGCTGCAACCTGTTTAGTTACTGGCCTGTTCAATTGACCTAGGCTGCTATGTTGTATGTGTTTGCATGCATGAATCTTTATGACATGTGCAGGCAGTATGCATTATCACAAGGTTGTACAGGATCCATGCCCTGCAGACACCATTTTCTAGATGTGTGTGTGGCTGTTAATTTCTACAAATGTTGTTTATTTCAGCCAAGTTCAACTGTTACCATATGCTGGAGGATATGCCATAGTAAACAACCTGGTGACCACTCATGTAAAGAGAGACTGATATCCTCCATTTTTTCAACCTGAAGTAGTCCCACCACACAGAGTTGTTTGACAGTTAGCCAGCTCCTGATGCTGCTGTGCAATTTATGGATTACTCTAATGAAGAGGAAAACATCAGCTGGTACCTCTCAGACTTATGACCATGCCACAGAACAGGGAGCAGTGTCATGACAGGTGAAATAACCTATATGCTTGCAGTTTCAGATGATCTGACACCTGAAATTATATGCCACAGATATGCCCACATATGATACTGTTAAGTACTTGCATTTCATAGTAGTAATTTACTTATAAACATCACGTATGGCAGATTTATAATATATCAAGTCTCTATATTGCAACATATATAATTTCATACTACAGCTTTACAGCCTTGCCATAAGGACCATTCTATTCTTACACTGCTGTGGGTCTCCTCTGTGAGTTTAGATACATTGTTGTGCTCCTAACAGTTGATAATGTTCCTTTTAGCAATACAGTAGTATTTACATTATTAATGTCTCACATTCATTGTCACTTGATTACTCCTTATCAGCTGGCCACAGTTCTGGCTGCAGAGTTATAATTTTAAGCCTATCATCAGAAAAAGCTTTCAAGGGACCAGTAACAGTAAACAAAACTACTGGCATAGTAACACCCTTTATCAGAACCGCAAAGCATCACTAGGCTGATAGCTTTGCTTCCTCTTTCCAGGCCAATCAACCTTGTCTAAAATGAATGAAGATCTTAATAAACAAAAAGTCAATTCAAACTGAAAATCACATCACACCCCCAAATCAGCTTTACTCATTGAAGAATGGAACTGCTGACAATTACATTATCTTTGCATCTTTGTACTGTCCAGATCCTGGAATAAGGACTTCAGAAGAAGAGTAAGAATGAATTTAGTCTTAACTGGCTCTGGTCCATTTGTTGTTAGTCTAAGCTCTGCACACAAGATGGATCTCAGGTGGAGGTAATGAGGACTGATGCAGTTCACAGAGATTTTATAGTCCCAGTAAGGTCAGGTATAGCTTGTGTTGCCCCCTATGAACCATGTTATTATACTTAAGAAACAGGCATTCTGAGTATAGCAGAAAATAAACATTGGATTTTTGTTGTTTATATATACATATATATATATATATATATATATATATATATATATATATATATATATATATATATATATATATATATATGTATATATATATGGGTCTATATTACATAGCCGAACGCTTAAATGTTCGAATCGCTAAAGATCGACCTTTAGCAATTGAACATTTAAATGTTTGAATATGAATAAAAATTTAAAAAAAGAACAAAAGGAAAAAAAATTAAAGGGTGTAAGCAGGGGGGCAAGCCCCCCTGCACCCACCACGTGGGAGACTGCTCCCCCCACATCTCCCACTACTTAAATATACCAACTCCAAGATCATGCTACAGTGTAGGAAACGAGAAATTTTCAGTTTCCGCACTGTAGTGCACTGAAGTGCGATCCTGGAGTTGGTATATTTAAGTAGCGGGGGGTCTGGGGGGGTGCAGGGGGGATTGCCCCCCTGCTTAAACCCTTTCCTTTTTCTTTTTTTTTTTTTTTTTAATATTATTGTTTTACATATTCAAACATTTGAATGTTCGATCACTAAAGGTTGATCTTTAGCGATTTGAACATTTAACCATTCGGATATGTAATATAGACCTTACATATATATATATATATATATATATATATATATATATATATATATATATATGTTTAAGTTAAAAAAATTGCTTTGTGATTTTAGCTTCAAAAAAACATCCTTCAAGTAAATTAAGCAAAACTCTTGTTTGAGTACTAGCAAACTAACATTAAAATTATATCCAGTGAGTTTGAAAGCCACTATTTTGGAACAAATTAAAATGGAATGTTTTGATAAAGAAGCATATAAGTTTATGCTTCTAAGAAAGGAAACGGTGTTTATTTTAAAATATAATACATTGATGCCTATAGGCTTGAACACAGAATGTTATTGGAAAATTATTATATGAATTGTTGTGTGTTACTTTAAAGTTGTATTTATTTATATAATTGTTTAATTGTTTAATTGTTTATTTAATTGGAGCTGGGACTATATAAACTGTTTTTAAATTCTGTAGGTTACTCCTTGAAGGCTAATTGTGGCCGAGGCACTAGAGAAATAGATTCTTTTTTTCAGTGGCTGCTGTGTTTTTTGTTTTGTGGTGAAGCAATTCAGCGTTTTTCTTCGTTTACTTTATCATTAACATCTAAAATTGATGGCTGAATGTTTCCTTAATTTTAACAGCATTTATTTTTCATAAATAATTTAAATATAATACTTTTGGGTGGGTTTATTATGATAAGTGAGAGTGTTCTCATGCATCATTAGCAAGCATTTTACATTCATTTATTTAGAAGTCTAATTTTGTTCCTATCTTCATATTGTGTTTTTAAGTTAATTTTGTAGGCTATTTCATAAATTAAAAAAAAATGATACACTAATCAGTTAGTAGAATAGAAATCTAATGGCAAAACAATTGCAGAACAGGGAAAATACCCTTTCTACAACACACACACACACACACACACACACACACACACACACACACACACACACACACACACACACACACATGCGAATTTTAATTTCTGGTACTATACACTTTACTTGCTTTTCTTTACTGGTTGGTTTTCATTGCTTTCTACTCTGTTTATCTCCCTCCCACCCCCAGCTGCATTGACTTCAGCTGTCTAAGCAGGTGATACAACTAATTAGTCAATATGCCTTTTTCAGACAATAGCAAAAGGCACACATCTATATGAGGCAGGTCTCACAGTAACAGCAGGCACACTTGTGCTAATTGCATGTTTTTAACCACTTGGTAAATGACAGGTTGCCATGACTAACAATCACCAAACACCCACTTGTGCTAGTTGCTTTGTTTTTGAACATTGGTTATCAGAGAGGTTACCAGCCTGATAACGAGGAAAACATGATAATTGCATATAGGGGCTGCAGTGGTGCAGCTGTTAGTGTTGGCGCCTCACAGCAAGAGGTTCTCCAGTTCGATTCTCAACTGGAGCGCCTTCTGTGTGGAGTCTGCAGGTCTTCCCCACTGTTGAGTGTATTGAAAGACATGCAGGTAGGTGCAAGAGTGTGTGGGTGTGCCTTCTTTGAAGGTTGGGCACTGGGCTGGCAACTCAACACTGTAAAATTTCACTGCCAATCATTAACAGACCAGAGTTCTACTGTGGTGACCCCTAACTGGGAAAAGCCAAAAGACTTTTAATGGCCAAGGTACACAGACACAGTGCACTAACCACTTATGGACTAAAGAACTTGTTGCTGCCTGATTGTAATGCTTTGTAAAAGACTGCATCTCTTTATTTGTGGCTACCATTTATGATGCATTTATAAGTAGTAAATATACCTAGCACAGTAATACATTGTCTGTAAGATTATGTAGCTTGTTTCTGAACAAAATACTTTTTAAAGTAGTTAGAAATTATGATATTTAGTAGTTAGAAATTATGATATTTTAACTTGAAGAATAATTACAATTATGTATAGTCTGAAAAGCATTATTACTGACACCATCCATTGTGATATGGCCAGCCGTCAAGGATACATTTCTGTTTCCAATAATCATAGCTTACTTTGTTGCACTTTTACTGTGACTCCACTAAAAATGCACACAGATGTAGGTTAGCAAAGACAGAGCAGAAAATACTGATGTATGTGTTCTTAGCAGTTGATTTCATATTACAGCTTAAGCCAGCAAATATATGAATACACCTGCATGCATTCTAATGAGTCAGAAGGCAAACTTTACTCTTACTACTTATATTGAAACATCATGTGTGAACCTTATATTGCTGCAGTATATCAAGTAATATGACAGACAGTTTGCACCTTATGTACCATTTTAAGCTCTCCATGTAGAACCTGATAAGAAGAGTTAAGCAAAAGGCTACTAAGACTGCTGCAGTGGCATCCTTCATATGTAAAGGACATAAGTACAGACGCTGCAAACTCTGTGAGCCATATACAGCCAGTCCATTGTCAAAAGCACCCCCTGATTAATATGTACAGAAGCTGCAAACTCTGTGAGCCATATACAGCCAGTCCATTGTCAAAAGCACCCCCTGATTAATATGTACAGAAGCTGCAAACTCTGTGAGCCATATACAGCCAGTCCATTGTCAAAAGCACCCCTGATTAATATGTACAGAAGCTGCAAACTCTGTGAGCCATATACAGCCAGTCCATTGTCAAAAGCACCCCCTGATTAATATGTACAGAAGCTGCAAACTCTGTGAGCCATATACAGCCAGTCCATTGTCAAAAGCACCCCCTGATTAATATGTACAGAAGCTGCAAACTCTGTGAGCCATATACAGCCAGTCCATTGTCAAAAGCACCCCCTGATTAATATGTACAGAAGCTGCAAACTCTGTGAGCCATATACAGCCAATCCATTGTCAAAAGCACCCCCTGATTAATATGTACAGAAGCTGCAAACTCTGTGAGCCATATACAGCCAGTCCATTGTCAAAAGCACCCGCTGATTAATATGTACAGAAGCTGCAAACTGGGTGAGCCATATACAGCCACTCCATTGTCAAAAGCACCCCCTGATTAATATGTACAGAAGCTGCAAACTCTGTGAGCCATATACAGCCAGTCCATTGTCAAAAGCACCCCTGATTAATATGTACAGAAGCTGCAAACTCTGTGAGCCATATACAGCCAGTCCATTGTCAAAAGCACCCCTGATTAATATGTACAGAAGCTGCAAACTCTGTGAGCCATATACAGCCAGTCCATTGTCAAAAGCACCCCTGATTAATATGTACAGAAGCTGCAAACTCTGTGAGCCATATACAGCCAGTCCATTGTCAAAAGCACCCCTGATTAATATGTACAGAAGCTGCAAACTCTGTGAGCCATATACAGCCAGTCCATTGTCAAAAGCACCCCCTGATTAATATGTACAGAAGCTGCAAACTCTGTGAGCCATATACAGCCAGTCCATTGTCAAAAGCACCCCCTGATTAATATGTACAGAAGCTGCAAACTCTGTGAGCCATATACAGCCAGTCCATTGTCAAAAGCACCCCCTGATTAATATGTACAGAAGCTGCAAACTCTGTGAGCCATATACAGCCAGTCCATTGTCAAAAGCACCCCCTGATTAATATGTACAGAAGCTGCAAACTCTGTGAGCCATATACAGCCAATCCATTGTCAAAAGCACCCCCTGATTAATATGTACAGAAGCTGCAAACTCTGTGAGCCATATACAGCCAGTCCATTGTCAAAAGCACCCTGATTAATATGTACAGAAGCTGCAAACTCTGTGAGCCATATACAGTCAGTCCATTGTCAAAAGCACCCCCTGATTAATATGTACAGAAGCTGCAAACTCTGTGAGCCATATACAGCCAGTCCATTGTCAAAAGCACCCCCTGATTAATATGTACAGAAGCTGCAAACTCTGTGAGCCATATACAGCCAGTCCATTGTCAAAAGCACCCTGATTAATATGTACAGAAGCTGCAAACTCTGTGAGCCATATACAGCCAGTCCATTGTCAAAAGCACCCCCTGATTAATATGTACAGAAGCTGCAAACTCTGTGAGCCATATACAGCCAGTCCATTGTCAAAAGCACCCCCTGATTAATATGTACAGAAGCTGCAAACTCTGTGAGCCATATACAGCCAGTCCATTGTCAAAAGCACCCCCTGATTAATATGTACAGAAGCTGCAAACTCTGTGAGCCATATACAGCCAGTCCGTTGTCAAAAGCACCCCCTGATTAATATGTACAGAAGCTGCAAACTCTGTGAGCCATATACAGCCAATCCATTGTCAAAAGCACCCCCTGATTAATATGTACAGAAGCTGCAAACTCTGTGAGCCATATACAGCCAGTCCATTGTCAAAGCACCCCTGATTAATATGTACAGAAGCTGCAAACTCTGTGAGCCATATACAGCCAGTCCATTGTCAAAAGCACCCTGATTAATATGTACAGAAGCTGCAAACTCTGTGAGCCATATACAGCCAGTCCATTGTCAAAAGCACCCCCTGATTAATATGTACAGAAGCTGCAAACTCTGTGAGCCATATACAGCCAGTCCATTGTCAAAAGCACCCCCTGATTAATATGTACAGAAGCTGCAAACTCTGTGAGCCATATACAGCCAGTCCATTGTCAAAAGCACCCCTGATTAATATGTACAGAAGCTGCAAACTCTGTGAGCCATATACAGCCAATCCATTGTCAAAAGCACCCCCTGATTAATATGTACAGAAGCTGCAAACTCTGTGAGCCATATACAGCCAGTCCATTGCCAAAAGCACCCCCTGATTAATATGTACAGAAGCTGCAAACTCTGTGAGCCATATACAGCCAGTCCATTGTCAAAAGCACCCCCTGATTAATATGTACAGAAGCTGCAAACTCTGTGAGCCATATACAGCCAGTCCATTGTCAAAAGCACCCCCTGATTAATATGTACAGAACCTGCAAAATCTGTGAGCCATATACAGCCAGTCCATTGTCAAAAGCACCCCCTGATTAATATGTACAGAAGCTGCAAACTCTGTGAGCCATATACAGCCAGTCCATTGTCAAAAGCACCCCCTGATTAATATGTACAGAAGCTGCAAACTCTGTGAGCTATATACAGCCAGTCCATTGTCAAAAGCACCCCCTGATTAATATGTACAGAACCTGCAAACTCTGTGAGCCATATACAGCCAGTCCATTGTCAAAAGCACCCCCTGATTAATATGTACAGAAGCTGCAAACTCTGTGAGCCATATACAGCCAGTCCATTGTCAAAAGCACCCCCTGATTAATATGTACAGAAGCTGCAAACTCTGTGAGCCATATACAGCCAGTCCATTGTCAAAAGCACCCCCTGATTAATATGCCATTAAGGGCAAGAATCAGAAAGGATACATATTTCATGGCACATGCAGGTAAATGCATTATTTATTTTGGTGGCTGGATTTGCCTATTTTCAGGAGTGACCCAAGGAGGTATTATACAGTCGGGGAACTCCAAGTCTTTTTTGATAAATGTTGTGGGATCTTTTAAATCCACCTAAGCTTCCACTAACTCAGTCAGATGAAACCTTGATTAATATCTCATTTGAAGTATGTTATCTCAGAAGTAAAGCATCCCCCCTTTCAGAACACAATGCAACCAGTATTAAGATGCAACTGAGTAAATGTTATGCAGTCACAGCTTTGCAGCCTGTAAATACGCTGTAAGTACAGCAGCGGTATAGAAAAGAAACCTAGCTGGTGCACCCCTTTACAGAGGATGAAACAAAATTTGCATGTCTGTTCCATGTAAACAGTGTAAATTTCCCAGAATTTTTGTAATGCATGGGTGTATCCTCCTTTCTATATTTGATTGGTAGCTGTAAGGCAGTGCTTAATACTGAATATTGAAAAGATGGTATATTTGACTCAAAATCTGAAGGACTATAGTGGTCCCCTGCCATAAACAAACTCTACAACAGAAGCTAGAAACTGTTGCAAAAAAGAGTACAATCACATGATTGGAGGAACTCCCTGGTCAGCCTCAGTAAGAAGATGAGATCCCTCATAAAACCCTCCAAAGCTAGTTATGAAAACAAAATCGCCACTGATTCTAAAGACAACCACAAAGCATTCTATAGCTATGTCAAGAATCTCAATGGCAACACTCAGATCTGCTCTGTGTTACAGCACAATGGCACTAAATATGCAGAACCAACTGATATTGCCAACATCCTGGCAGATAGGTTCAGTGCTAACTTTACACCCCTCTCACCCCCTAAAGGGCCCATCTCTATACCAGAAGAATGCAAAGTTCCTGTAGTCACGGCTGCACAGGTAAAAACCTCACTCTCCAAAGCCAAGAACACAGTATCCATAGAACCTGACAACATCCCAGGCTGTGTTCTACATGAACTACAGAATGAACTGGCTCTCCACATAAGCACCATGTTCAATCATAGCCTCACATCAGGCTTTGTGCCCACTAAATGGCGCAAAGTGATGGTTATCCCACTCCACAAAGGGGGAGCCACCACAGACCCAGGGAACTACTGCTCCATTAGGCTAACAAGCCTGGTCTGCAAGGCCATGGAACGTATCATCATAGAAGTTATAAACAAAGACATTGGTAATCTCTAAACTCTGGACCCCACCCAGTTCAGGTTTGTAAAAGGCAGATGATGTCTCCTAAACCTGATAGACTTCCATGAAGCAGTCACCAAAGCCATAGACGAGGGTAAGGTAGTTCACACAGCCTATCTAGATCTCGCCAAGGCTTTTGTCACCATTCCCCACTCTGGAATTATAGATAAACTCACTAAACTAGGTATATCCATAAGTCAGAAGATGGGTTGCCAACTGGCTCACTGACAGAGCCCACACTGTGAAAGTAGCAGACTCCAAATCCGACTTCAGACCAGTGACAAATGGAGTACCACAGGGTTCAGTCCTGGGTCCTCTCCTGTTTGGTATCTACTTTTCTGAAGTACAGGCTAACACAGAAGGTCTTTGGCTAACAAAGTTTGCAGATGATTGCAAACTAGGAGCCGTAACTGAAACTCTAACGATGTGGGGATCCTACAAAAGGGCCTCACTGAGACAGACACCTGGTGTCAAAACCATGGCCTCAAGTTCAATGCCAAAAAGTGCATTGTCGTCCCCTTTGGTAAAAGCTCTGTACCCATGGGCTACCACATAGGTGGTAGTCTACTTAA
>NC_056741.1:288213239-288308239 GCF_019279795.1 Protopterus annectens | reverse complement strand
GAAGAAATAAGAACATAAATCAAGCCAGGAAGCATATCTCAAACATGGTGAAAAAGAAGCTGAGGTTAACTTACAGCTTGCCTTTTTTTTCAGGCAAGTCTACAGAATTCACAAGAGTTGACTGCTGAACATAGATCCATAACTGTTTTGTGGGAGAACAGTTCACAGGAGCTCACTTTACTAGCCTGTTCATGGGAGCTCACTTTTACTGGCACATACACTGTGGTGAGGTGAAAGTTAACAAAAACCCTGAATAAAAATAATAAAAATAACTAATGTTATTAAAGTAATAGTTCTTGTTTCATTCACCAACCCCCTTGCTACCTCCAACTGTCCAGATTTTCACAGAATGTACAGATTTATGCCTCATATTTTTTGTTTTGTTTCTCATAAAATTGTGGTTTTATGACAAATCACTGACAAATCATTGAGGAATGAAGTCAGAAAATAATAGTAAACATTTTAGTTACAGACTTCATTGCCTTCAGAAAAATTCATGCTAATGCAAAACCTTTTATTCTATTAACTTTCTAAATTTGTAAGAGCAATATTTAAGAACTGCCCATATTTTTGGGTCTTTGCACCCCCCCTTCCATTATTTGCAGCTTTGTTCAAATTTCTTGTTCTAAGAGTTTGAGAGGTATGGCTGCCCCTGATTCAGTTACCATTCAACCATTCAGTTAGCATTAAAAAAAAAAAATCATATAAAAAAGTTAAACTTTAAGGGCTACATGTGTGCATTTAATACTTGGATGAATACAGTTTTTCATCCTGAAATGAAATGGCTAGAAGTAAAATAATTGTTAGGTGTTGCAGTGATTTTATTTCTGACATTTGTGTAAAGGAGTAAGATCACCAGCTTCCTCCATCTCTCAGTGCATTGTAAAATGCTATCAATCAATTGTGCTTACCCACTGCCTGCATGACCAAAGGAAAGTGAGTCCCAGTTTAAAATATCACTGCTCTCTATGCATCAGTAGTGCTGCCTGAAAACTAGTATGCACAGTTTGTAAGTGAGGTCCAAGCTGTGGATTTCAGGATGTGGATAGATTTGTCAACACACTGTAAATGATTTACTTTCATTTACATAGATCATGGAACACTGGGGTGTCTCATTGCAATGCAATAGTTAATGCTGAAACAGGCAACTGCCCTGGGTTATTATTTGGTTATGCCCTTCATTCGACTGCAAGTATAGGGCCAGTCTAAGACCTGCAGATAATTCATTTAGTAAACCAACTTTTAACCTTCTATTCCCAAATTGTGGAACACTATCTCTGACAATATGGAAAAGGTAGTCAAAATGTGAATGTTTTCTAACAACTTTGACTAGGAAGCTCATAGCATGGTTAGTAACTGTTTATTAATACTTACAAAAAATATATATAAAAGTGCTTTGAGGAATTAATATGAATCAGCATTACTTACGGTGGGGACTGCTTTTATTTTCGGGGACTGCTTTTATTTTCAACAAATATTATTTTATTTTGAACTCATGAGGTGACACAACTTTTATGCAGGCTTCATGCATGGTGCATCAGTAAGGTTTACTCTGATGGCTGTCTACATGGTTTAAATTCCACATTCATTTATTAGATGTAATTCAGAAAGCTGGAGCCATTTCTGGTATCCCACCTATGACCCAGAGGGTGACAGGACTAACAAGAAACAGAGTACAAAGTATTACTCCAGATAAACAAAGTAATTTTAAGCTAGCTAAGTAACTTTAGATAGTGTATCTTGCAGACTCTCTCTCTGATACCCTCTCTGTGGGAGGAATTGAAACGCCTTGCTGAATTTTCAAGTAGGTTATTCAGTTAAGTAGGTTGATGGATTAGTGTGCGTGCTCCAACTGTACTCTGTTTCCACATTCATTTATTCAGATAGATCAGCCTACAACCAGAGTGTACAGTTAGTCATTTAGCTATTGCTTGCATTGTATTTATTTAACATAGCAGTTTAATCATCCTCTCATTCCACCATCTCCCATTAGAGTGCTCTTCATTTTTTCCTAGTGCAATTATGGACACTCATTCTAATTCCCTTTCTCTAAGAGGACTCTTTCCCTTTGATGTTTTATGTGTTCTCTGTTATCCTTCAATGTTTTTCCTGTCATATGCAGCATACAGTATATCATCTCCCTTCCTTCCATTTTACTCCCCTTATCCCTGCCTCCATGATTTCACTTGCTCTGTTTTTGTGTATAGTTTGCTATGCTCCCTTGCTCTGTTTTTGTGTATAGTTTGCTACGCTCCCTCCCCCCCTGTGCTGATCTATCTACTTGCTCCACCTTTTCCATTATCTTACATATTTCTCGTATACGTGGTGCTATTTCTTACTTTAATTTCTTAGTGATTGTCTTCTTGCATAACATCATCAATAGCCCATTCAGGCATGTATTTTCTTCCTGTATCTCCCCATATATCCTAACATGTAAAGCCTCTTCTTTATATATATTTCCTGTTAACAGATTTGTCCAATCAGTCTCTGTACATTTGCCTTAAACTCCTGTAATTTCCCGAAGGACCAAAAAGTGTCCATGTGCCCCTTTCTTCTTTGCACCACCAACATTTTTCAGCTGATGTAGGACATATTCTAGTTAACCTAAGTTGTGTATAAAAGTATCTGTGCAGGCATTTCCATGCAAAAATTTTAAATCTACATGGTTTAGTTAAGTACCTTGGCAACTGTAGCATACATTCCCATGCCTTTGGCCCTATTACATCTTGAATTTCCTATGTTCTTTTGCCCTTCTTCCTTTATCTCCTTGTATCCATTTCTTATTTTTTCCTATCAGTCCTACCATGGAATCCCCCTCATCTTCTATTCTCTTCTTCATTCTGTCTCCTGCACTATCCCTGGTATCTCCTTCTCTTTTGCTTTTTCCTTCCAGTTTTTGTTCTTTGTGTCCCTCGCTCCTTGAAATTCCCATTCTAACTGTACAGACAAACAGAATTCCTGTCTCACCTCTTTGTATGTATTCAACATATCACGTACCATTGTCTGTGACCAGTACCTCACCTTGTTTTGTTTCTATCAACCTGCAAATACAAAATAGGCTTGCCCCAATCAGAAAAATGTGTATCAAAGCCAAAAAACTTCCATGGTTATCAAAAGAATCAATTCTACTACTTAGGCAAAGGGACAAAGCGTGGTCTCCTTTTCTTAATAACATAAGTAAGGTTAATCTCACCTCCTACCAACAACTTCAAAATCAAGCCAAAAAACATATTAAACAAAACAAAAAAAAACATACTTTCAGTCATGATAACTCAAATACCAAAAAAATCCCCCAAAAATTCTTGCAATCAATCAACCTCCTTCTTAATCCTGGAAAATCACTACCCCAGTCCCAACAACTTCTAATGCTATGGAATGTATAGCCACTCAATTCAATTCCCATTTTATTACCTCAATAACCTCAATACTAAACAAAACTACCAATTATCCTCTTTCCATACTCACTCCCGCTACCCTAAATTCTACCTTTTCAAGCTCGAACCTATCCAAACTAGTTACATAAAAAATCTACTAACTAAATTAAAACCTTGCACACTCACTGCTGATCAGCTTCCTGGCGACTTTCTAAAACTAACTGCCACATCCATTGCTTACACTATATATATTCTAATCAACCGTTCTATCTCTGAACAGTATGTGCCACTCCTTTTGAAAATATCCCCTGTCATGCCCCTTCATAAAGATGCCCCCTCAACAGATGTATCCAACTACAGACCTATAGCCATTCTCTCACCTCTAGCCAAAATTTTAGAAAAGTGTATACACAAACAAATATTAGTCTACTTCCTGAAGAACAACATTTTATCTGATGCACAACATGGCTTTCGACACAGACATAGTACTAATACAGCCCTTATAATTTTTACCAGTACCATAAATCACCTCAAAAACAACAACCAACTTGTCTCTGCCACCTTCCTCAATATGTCAAAAGCCTTTGACACTGTATCACATCAATTTTTTCTCAATAAACTGGCCTCCTACAGTTTCAGCCCTGAAGACCTAAGCTGGTTTCATAGATACCTCTCCAATCAAAACAGGCCATCTTATGGGAAAATAAACTCTCCCCCCAGCTTCCCATCCCTGTAGGAGTCCCAAAAGGATCGACCCTTGGCCCACTACTTTTTTTTATTTTTACTAATGACCTAAGTTCCGCTGTTAAATCAGCCTCAATCATACAATACACTGATGATGCCTCCCTCATCTGCTCTGCTTCCACTATCAACGAACTTCAAGTAAAAACTCAGGTTGCCCTCAATAATATTGAAAACTACTTATCAGTCCATCAACTTATACTAAACCCCAATAAAACCAAGCTTATGGTCTTTTCAAATACCTCAATATTAAATAACCGACCACCTCTCTCTATCTTTTCCTCCAATGGCACTAAAATAGAACCTGTCCTATAAACAAAACTTATCGGTGTCACTACTGACAATGAACTGAAGCTTGAAAAACATATAGCACTAACAATTAAAAATGTCCATGTAAAACTTGGTACTCTCTACAGGGCCAGATCCTATCTCATCAATCATTCCAGACTTGCAACAGCAAGAACTCACCTCTTATCTTCCCTACTTTACTGTTTTCAAATATTCACCAACCTTCACAAAACAGAATTGAATAACCTCGGGTGTTTCTATAACAAGATAGGCAAATTCACCTCTAACAAGCTTCAAAGATCACATCATTGTATTGCCCTCCACCACTTGAACTGGTTAGGACTCACAAACTTACTTACACTAAAATCAACTATTAATTGCACATACAGTCATGTACAAACCTGACAACTGTCCAGCTCTGTCTGACCTTGTTCAACCCTATACTAACCTTAAGTGACTTAGGTCAGCTGATAAAGTGTTGCTTAAAGTTATCAAAACTCATAACTCACAAGGAGACTCCTTATATTGCTACAAAATTGCTAAATATGGGAATTCTCTTCCTCAACATATTCTATCCATCACTAATACTCATAACTTCAAACAGGCTCTAAAACAATACTTCTCAAACCATTGGATATGCTCCTGTTCACCCCAAGACTAACCTATTCTTACCATCCTTTACTGACTTTCTGCTTTCTGTCACTTAGCCTTGTGTCCTTGGTTATGACACGTCCACCTTTCCTTTGAGTCTTCTTTTTCTTTTTCATTTAGTCGTTTATATGTATATAGAAATACATATTAAAAAAATGTACATATATATATATATATGACACTCTCAGTATGTTTCTTCCCATAACTATTGTCCTAATTATTTTTATCTTTTTAAGCAAAGCCATAAGTACAGCATCCTATATGTCTGGTCCTGGATATAGGAACTGTGGTATTATGCATATTATACTCCATACGTCCAGTCCATGATATAGGAACTGTGGTATTATGCATATTGTACCCCATACATCCAGTCCTTGATATAGGAACTTTGGTATTATGCATGTTGTACCCCACATGTCCACATGTCTAGTCCTGGATATAGGAACTATGGTATTATGCATGTTGTACCCCATACGTCCAGTCCATAATATAGGAACTGTGGTATTATGCATATTGTACTCCATACATCCAGTCCATGATACAGGAACTGTGATATTATGCATGTTGTACCCCATACGTCCAGTCCTTAATATAGGAACTTTGGTATTATGCATGTTGTACCCCACATGTCCACATGTCTAGTCCTGGATATAGGAACTATGGTATTATGCATGTTGTACCCCATACGTCCAGTCCATAATATAGGAACTGTGGTATTATGCATATTGTACTCCATACATCCAGTCCATAATATAGGAACTGTGGTATTATGAATATTGTACTCCATACATCCAGTCCATGATACAGGAACTGTGATATTATGCATGTTGTACCCCATACGTCCAGTCCTTAATATAGGAACTGCAGTATTATGCATGTTGTACGCCATACGTCCAGTCCTTAATATAGGAACTGTGGTATTATGCATGTTGCACCCCACATGTCCACATGTGTAGTCCTGGATATAACAACTGTGGTATTATGCACATGTGTATTACTTGAACCTTCTGGTCTATATCCAGTTTTATCTTTTCCCACCTTTGTAGTTGTGGCTTAATTTTTTTTCTTACACTCTATTATAGGTTTCTTTTCTTATACTCTCAACTGTGTTTCTGAGCCACATTCCAAAGTATCTTACTTCACCCCTCTACATTGTACAGTCCACAAAGTTTCCTTCCTTCCTTCTTACTAGTAGCCATTGTTGCTATGGCTTGTGTTTTATCCTTATTAAACTTGAATCCTTATTTTGCTCAAAATGCTCTTAATAATTCCAATACTTAAGACTTTTCTTGGTTGAATCTGTGTTAACAGTATATCATCTGAATACAGATATATCTTATTTTGCTCACCTTCCCATTATATCCTCTTATTTTTAAGTCTCTTATTGTTTGCACTAGGAGTTCTAAGTATATTGTGAATAATAAAGGAGTGAGACAGTAACCCTGCCTTTTTCCTCTTTCTACCTTTATTTTTTGACAGTGCTGTTATTTTGACTTTTGCTGTTATACCATGCTCCAAACACCATCTGTAGATATTCATAACCTACTCTATGACATGTTTCTCAGTGACCAGCAATATTAATGCTAAATCCATTTTAGTTCCTGGCACTTCCTGAAGTATTCAGAATGCTCTGATTAAATTTTCTGCAGTCTTCCTCTTCAGAATGGATCCCTTTTGGTCAGTGTGAATCATATTAGGAAATATTTTAATTAGCCTGACTGATAAGCTCCGCATAAAACGTTTTTAGCTGTGATCCAGAATTGAGATAGGACTGTAGAAAAAGGTGACAGTAGATCTTTTCCTCTTTATGGATAACTACAGTTATGGCTTCTCCCCATGAGGGTTGGGGGGGTCTTGTCCATTCAATATTTTTTTAAACATCTGCATCCAACTATTTATTACCCAATCCTTTTTTAATTCCCAGAATTCAACTGTGAATCAATCACTCCTTACAAATTTACCTTTCTCCATTTTGTACCATACTTTCCCTGAGTAACTTCTTAGCAACATTCTTAACAATAAATATCCAACAATGCCTTTTAATGTGGAACAGTGTAGAATATGGAATTTTTATAACTAAAAACGAAGACTGTTTCTTTTAATGTGGGACAGTTGAAAGGTATGCATATTAATATAACACACACTAATTATACATTTACTGATGAAATCCTCTGCATATACATTTGGTTGAATTATGATGCTTTACGTAGCCTTCAAATTAACATGTACTTTGAAATATTAATTGAACCTCCAATCTGTTGAATAATCTCCAGTACATATGTTAACACCATGGATTACTTGATTTGCTGAAGTGCTAATTGATGGCATGGGATAATATTACTTATTCATTGCTCATGATAATTAAGTATACTCCCTTAAGATAAAAAAGGATGATTCCTGTCCAGTTTGTTTTCCCTCTTACATGTCAGTAGTTGTTCTATTGACACTTGTATGATTTTTAGCTTTTGATTACTTTGTTATAGTGTTGAAATAAAGTTTACATTGTTGTAGGTACTATACATAGCTTGTTTGACATCACCAGTATTTAAATTCAGAGAAAAGGCAAAAGGTGAGTTTTTTCCTCCCTTGTCAGAGTTTCTGCAACCTTATATGTAGTATACATGGAAACAATTTCTGTCAGGTCATCATTCATTGACAGCTGTTTTGGTTAATGTAAAATGATCAAAGAAGATTTGAGGAAACTTCTTTCACAAATAGTTTAGCTCACCTTTCTCCACTGTTGCATGATCCTGAAGTTGGTACATATAAAAATGGGGTGTAGGAGGTGTACCATCTCAATTGGGTGTGCCAGGGGGACTGGTCTCTCTGGCAAAAAGTTTCCTTGGTGGTTTGGTGAAATTAATTTTGGCAAATACTTCTTGAGATTTTGCATTTGCCGAAACTGCTTTCAGTGAGTCAACATAATCTAATATGGAGATGGGGATGTGGGGGTAAAGTCCCCACTTTAAGAACACAGCCCCATTCAAAATTAATATGTTTCCCCTTTTTTTGCAGTGTTTTGTGACTGGTCACTTGAGTGCTCATTTTTTTTATTTATTTATTTAATTTATTTTTTTGCATTCTCATAGGGCCTAGTCTGATCGCTATTCTACCTGTATCCAGTTGGTCAATTCATTTTGTGATGGCATGAGCTGACCATTCCTGTACTAGGCAAGAGACTTCTGTCCCACTTGTTCCTGCTCAAGAAGCTGTATCAATCCATTTTTCCTCCAGTGGCAAGAGTCATTTAGTAGGCAGCAGGTCAGATTACTGGTACTATTGGGTGACCTATACTCTTCCTGGTGGAGTACCCCCTCCCCCAGGATGAGTAAGCAGACAGCTGCCATTCACTCCCATTCTTCCCATGCAGCTCCTACAGACATCCGTGAGCTTCTGTTTAAACCTGGGTTGCCTCTCCTTTAGTCAGGACTTTATCCCTTTCGGTTACAGAAATGGCTTTTCTAAATACTCAGTTCTACGTGCTTTAAATGTTGTTTTGGCAGTATTTTGGGGGAAGGTATCAAAAATATCTGATTTTTTTTTTTTTATTATTATAGACCAGTGTATGTCCAAAACATTTTTCCTTGTGTCAAGGACAGTCTGTGTCTGAGGATACAGACTAGTTCAAGTGTACAGAAAAAAAATGTATGTATGTTTGAATTGTGCAGCTTTACATTGTTCTACCGGTCAGAATGCTAACCCCAAAGTTCTGAAAAGTACTAATTTATAGTTTGTGACTATATATATATATATATATATATATATATATATATATATATATATATATATATATATATACATTGTAGAGAATATCTGTTCTATGAACCTTATTCCACTCCACATATCTTTGATAGGGGCAATAAGTGAATGCCTTAAACTATCTTTGTTCTGCCTGCCTCTGGGCTATTTGCATGCAAAATATAAGGGCTAAAAACTCCAGTGGGAATGTAAGGCTAGGCTTCATAAGATCCTCACTAACCACTAACCTAGTAAACACCCATGACCCTTTGAACAGAATATTCATATTTCTTTTATAATTCCTGGAAAAGAAAATATGGCTAATACCCATTCTTAGTTTTTACCTTTCCCAAGTGACCTCCAAGTACACAAATGTGTGCCAGTTTCATAACTAACATCCTTTAAGGCTTAGGTACTAGTAACTGGTCTACACTTTCTTAAGTTTAACTCACCCTATGTAAGAAATCATTATTTAGTCTATTGTAAGGGTAAGTCCAACATATTCTTTATCATCTGCCACTATGAATTCTATAGTATCCCTTGCTCTCACTAAAGGAAAAAGTTCAACTTGCATCCCGGACTCCTGTACACAACCAGAGTTTGAGCCACAGGATGAACAAGTACATAAACACAATCAGGGGTGTAAGGAGAACAGCTGATCCCCACATGACAGTAACAGACTAAGACTCAATGCAATATAGCAAACGTAAGTGAAAATCAACTGTGTAATGTAAAAACGTCCGTATTGCAAAACAGAAGACCCACATGCAAACATACTCATGACTGCACTCACCTATTCACCCACACACATGCCGCACACGCCACATCCTTTCCACTGAACTTCACTAAACCTTCCTCCAAAGAGGTCTCTCTACTTCAGTTAAACCAGCAATTGTCATCTCTTGTCCATGCTAATTAGCATGGTCAGCCATGCTGTTTTATGTAGGCATTTCCATAGGAGAGTACATGGCTAATTAGGATTAGGCATGCCTCATCACCATTTTGCACATCTCTCATGATGGCCCATTGTGGTGATTCTACGGACTATGTAAGATCACTACATTGGACTTCTCTCTGAATTCAGTAAGGGTTACAAGGGGGTGGCTGCTCACTATAGGGCTTACCACTCATGATAACCCTTTGTGAACCCCAACCAAAGTATTTGCTGTTGTGCATCACCAGAAAATATTTTTTTTTAGATAAGTGGCAAGCTCCATTTGAAATCACAGGAAAGATAATGAACTAGATTATAAGGTCAAACAGAATGGTAAAAGAAAACTAGAGCAAAGTTATCACATCACATATATTAAAGGAACAGGAAGAAGTTAAATCTTCAATTGCAGTACTGTGCAAGGAAAAATGCACTCAGGAAAGAAACCCATTGCTACTGTTCTTATAGGTGAAGTTTTGTCTAAGATACAGAAACAGAAGGGAGAGAAGGTATCACATAAAAATAAGGAAGCTTTTTCAGACCTCCCTGGAAAGGCAAATCTGATAGAATGTAGTACTGAAATGCCTGCAGGGGAAAGGTGCATTCTATTTCCTACAGAATGCCCGAAGCACAGAAGAAAGTAATATAGCAAGATGCTTAGGGCAAGCTTATAAAGAAGGAAGTCTATCCAAAATTTCATACTAAGTAAAACAGAAATATAAAATGATAGAGCTGAAAACTCTGTTAGTGAAAGAGAAAACACTGGAATTAATGTAAGGGTAAACTCAATAAAGTGAAAGTGGGATTTAGGATATTGGCTGAAACTTTAGCCTTCCCCATGGAGCCTTTCTAGGCAATCTAAAAATGACAAAAACAACACAGCAAAAAAAAAAAAAAAAAAAAAACTCAAAGCGACCTGAAAGCATTACTGCCCAGTGCTAAGAGCTTAAACAAGAAACTCCACACCCTACAAGCTGTCCTCATTTTGCAGAATGTAGACATCTGTGCTGTTACCCAAACTTAATTTAAACTCACAGAAAGTTCCCAAGCACTGGAAGGCTACAATGCCTTCCTCACATTTCGACCAGCAGCAGCTAAAGGTGGAGGTGTCTTGATCTACATTAGAAGCTAATACAACTCTAAGTTGGTAAAACAGGATGATGCCCTGGAGTTCATCGACGTCCAGGTCTCCAAAGGCAAAGTCTCTTACCATGTCCTGGGCAGCTACAGGTCACCCTCTATAACCCACTAAGCTCACACCTCTTACCTAGACCTATTAAAGGCACTCATCATCCAGCCAAATACCTCATTAATTGAAGACATTAACTACACCCTCTATAGAATGGGAAATGTACACTGCCTCTGACTCACAGGCACACTGTTTTCTGGACTTTATCATAACAAATGTCCTGGCCCAGATAGTGCACTCTCTGACTAGAGGATCAAACATATTGAATCTAGTACTTGCCCCCATGTTATGTCCTCATTGTTGAAGTTGGACCACAAAGCTGTCTCCCTTGAAATGAAAATCAACGTGTGAAACCCAACTAAACCCATAACAGTTAGGAACTACTCTAAAGAAACTTCATTCTATTAAGCGACAGTTTGTCAGAATTTGCAGCTACCCCAAATCTCAAAGAATACAGCTGCCTATGCAGAATCATTTACAGAACCCTGTACAAACATGTATATGGCTGCATTGAAGCTGCCATACCTACCAGAAATAAGCCCAGATATAATGCCAAAAATAAACCACCCTGGTGGAATCCTTGCCTTACAGACAATATAACAACAAAAAAAAAGACATGACCAAAACAGAAACAGCAACTATCATAGAGACAAGGGCCCTCTTATTCAACTAAGCAAGAAACTAATTGGTCTAATAAAGTACAACAAGGCCAATAACAAGGTCAGGATAGCCTCCCAGGCTAAGGATAATCAGATTGCCTTCTTCAGCTATATAAGGAACCTTAAAGGTAATATTCAGCAGTTTGCAGAACTGATGATAAATGGCACAACCTTAACTGACCAAAGTAACATAGCAAATCTATTGGCTGATAAATTTAGCTTTAACTTTACCCTCACCACTCTCCCCCTCTACCAACTGTGAAATCCTTTCTAGCATCTCATGCCAAACTATCAACAGGGAGCAAGTCCTGGAGGTCCTCGCTAAGGCCAAAAACACTGCTTCACTGGGATCCAACAATATGCCTGGTTGCCTCCTAAACTGCCTACAACATGACCTAGGACCACCTGAGGCATTCTTTAACTACAGCCTCAAAACAGGTTATGTGCCAGATGAATGGAGGGTCACAACAATCATTCATCTTCATAAGAGTGGACTATCAACTGACCCTGGAAACTACAGACACATCAGTCTGACATGTCTAATATGCAAAGCCATGGAATTAATTATCATGGAAATAATCAACAAGGACATTGACAATCTAAAGACAATGGGCCCATCCCAGCTTGGCTTTGTTAAGGAAGGTCTTATCTACTTTACCTAGTAGACTTCTTCAAGAGCATCATCATGGCTATGAATGAGGGGGAAAACAGTGCATACCACTTACCTTGAGCTGCCCAAGGCATTCAATACAATATTCCACTTTGGTATTGTTGACAAACTCTCATAACTAGGTATAAATTCCTAGATAACTCACTAGATTGCCAGCTGGCTGACAGATAGGACCCAAGAAGTCAAGATTGGTGAGACTACCTCCACTAAGGGACCAGTCATCAGTGGAGTACCCCCAGGGTTCCATTTTGGGTCCACTTCTGTTTGGAATCTACTTCTTAGAAGTCAAGTTCTCTGATGACTATAAATTGGGAGTCATCATAGATTCCCTTCACAACATCAACATCCTATAAGATGGTCTACCATAAACAAATGTCTGGTACAAAGGCCATGCAAAGAAATGCATTATAGTGCCCTTTCAGGTATCATCCATCTAAGCTATTTACTTCATAGATAAAATATCCCTAACATATAATAAGGGATCTAGGAACATATGTAGACAATAATCTGGCATTTGACTAACATGTTGCCAAGATAGTAAGAAAAGCATTCTATGTTGTCCAATTCATAAACAATGAAATGGCATCAAGGTCCTAGGAAGTTGTAGTACCACTCTACTCGGCCCTTATCAGACCCATCATTGAGTACAATGCCCATTTGGCATTTGCCTTGCACAGCACTTGCAACAGGTGGTACAGCCTCAAAGGTTCCTCACCAGGAGAATCCAGGGTATGAATACCCTGTCCTACACAGATTGTCTTAAGGTCCTATCTCTGTACTCAGTCTCAGTAGGTTACTGAGAAGCTTTTTATGCCTAGCATATAAGGCATCCTCATATCCAGCTGTGATGATACTCTTGTACATCCACAAGGCAAACATCACCAGAAACACTAGATCCAAGGATTGGAACTTTGCTTGCAATATAAATAGAACATAATGGAGGGACTGATATGTGTCTTAAAAGATTGCTGCACTATAGAATAAGCTCCCCATTTGCACGAAGCAGAATTCACCCCCAATGCTATTCAGAAGAAATCTTAGGCATTGGATGAGAATTTGCAAATTTACCTCCAATCTGACTCCCATGTCTCTGAAGGAAAGAGGTCAACAGTAAGTAAATTAATCCCCAACTAAGAGACCCCCCCCCCCCGCATACACACATAACCCTTAGCTACCTTGTTACTAACATATCCTATCATATTAGCATCAGTGAGCTTGGCGACAAAACCGGGTTGTGTTCCATGGCTAGGCTTATAAAGACCATTATGGTCATTAGACTAGTATACAACTATGAACCTATAAACCTATTCTACCAATGAAGTTAGTGTTGCCTTTAAACAGAACAGTAATGAACTTATAAATGAACAGAATACAAGTTATATATGATGTAAAGATTTTGTAAGCAATGCTGTTTCTTTAAGAAAAGGTTGGTAATGCTATTTATCACCTACAGGATGCATTTCTTCATATTGGGTTAATGGGTTATTATGAGACCAATTACTTGATTTTTGTTGTATGAAAAGTGTTATTGCACCTTTGCTAGAGTCTTACTGGGGAAGGCTCATTTGTCAGGGTACCAGAAGACTGGAGTTTGAGTGGAGACTGCCCCACTGTCTAGGTCAGATGTGAGTTCCCATGCCTTAAGATGGATTCTAAGGAAGGAAGGAAGGATGCCTCTAACTGTGTAGGGTAGGAAGCTATAGAAAACCTGTAGAACTGTGGACCTGAGGTAGGATGATCTGGGTGGGACAGAGGTTCATTCAGAGCCTGCAACAACTTCTCCTTTGCTTAACACTTAGTTGCATATTTATACTTTCTTGTACTGTTTACGCAAATGGTATAGAAAACTGTTGTTGTATCTTTCGGCTTTTCCTGGTTAGGGGTCGCCACAGCATAACCCCGGTCTGCTAATGATTGGAAGTAGATTTTTACGTGCCAAGTTGCCAGCTCTGACGTACAGCCTTCAATGAAGGTACACCCATTCACGCATGTCTCCACACAGAAGATGCTTTAGCTGAGAATCAAACAGGACAACGTCTTACTGTGAGGCGACAACTCTACCGCAGCAACACCACCGCAGTTAAATGGTACAGAAAACTAATAGTTATATTTTCTATTATTGAGAATATATATGTATGTATCTATGCATGTACATATATACATATGGATCTACTTCAGAAGCTTGAAGTTTCAAAACTTTGAACTTCAAATGGCTGAGACCATAAGATCGAAGTTTTGAAAGTTTGAAAACCTAATTAAAAAAAAAGATACATTTTTGCTGGGAGGCAACCCCACCTGCACCCCCCACACCCCCTGCTAAGTAAATATACCAACTCCGAGGTCGCACTACAGTGAGGAAAATGGTAAATATCCCATTCTGCACTGTACCATGAACTCTATTCAAAACATTCAAAGTTTCAAAACTTCGATCTTATGGTCTTGACATTCTGAAGTTTGAAGTTCTGAAACTTCGAGCTTCTGAAGGGGATCCATAAATATATACATTTCTCTCTCTCTCTCTATATATATATATATATATATATATATATATATATATATATATATATATGTGTGTGTGTGTGTATATACATATATGTATGTGTTGTCAAATATGTTTTGCAACCTTGAAAAAGCTACTTGTGAGATGAATGAAAACTATATTATCAGTTATTTCTGGGTGCAGTGTCTTCAAAATATCAAAGTAGTCCTGTACTTGACAGGTAATGGTACTTTCAGATTTTTCTATGGAAATGGACAGTTTTCTGACTGGAAATGTGCTTGGAACTTCATATGATGTTATCCTGTTATAAATGTACACAAATCCTTAGTCCCCCAAGCAGACAAAGTGGAATAACCCATTTCTTGAAAAGCCTATCATTACACAAGAGTGATGCAATATTTGTTTGCTTGTTTGTAGCTGGGCAATTAACTGGACCACATACCCTTTTCAACTATATTGGGGCAGAGGGCATGTTATTGTATGTCTAGCAGTTAATGTAATGGATTAAGACTATATGATGTTATCAAGATTATTCCTAAAGTCGAGAGTTTGATTCCCTCAGCCTCAGTTTGCCTACTGTGTGATTCTGAGCAGGACCATTAACCAGACAGCCCTATGGGGAAATTGGGCTAATTTTCTTAATGGTTTCCTGAACCTTATGGCTAGTAATTGTCTATGAGTCTATATATTATACAACTCCAGAATAATAAGTAAACTAAACCTTAAAGGGCACAGTATACTCAAATCAAGGGGTGGCGTAAGCCATACAGAGTCGAGCTAGGCTTATAATTGCCTCAGGGCAGATAGCCTAGAATGAACCTATGAACCTATGAACCTATGAACCTATATAGCTAACACATTGGCAAAAACAGGTACAGCATAGCCTATTTTTTACAAATATGATGTTGAAATAGGGTATACAATATTATGTTTAACACAAACTGGTAGTGACACAGTCTTCTTCTTCTCTTTCAGCTGTTCCCATTAGGGGTCACCACAGTGGATCATCTGTTTCCATTTCTTCCTGTCCTCTGCATCTTGTTCTGCCACACCAACCACCTGCATGTCCTCTCTCACCACATCCATAAACCTTATCTTAGGCCTTCCTCTTTTCCTCTTACCTGGCAGCTCCATCCTTAGCATCCTTTTCCCAATATAACCAGCATCCCTCCTCAGCACATGTCCAAACCAACACAATCTCGCCTCTCTGATATTGTCTCCAAATCGTCCAACCTAAGCTGACCCTCTAATATACTGATTCCTAATTGTGTCCATCCTTGTCACACCCAGGGCAAATATTAACATCTTTAACTCTGCCACTTCCAGCTCTGACTCCTGCCTTTTTGTCAATACCAACAACTCCAAGTCTCACTACCCTCTTGTAGACCTTCCCTTTCACTCTTACTGGTACCTGTCTGTCACAAATCACTCCTGACACTCTTCTCCACCCACCCCACCCTGCCTGTACTCTCTTCTTCACCTCTCTTCCACACTCACCATTACTCTGAACTGTTGATCCCAAGTATTTAAACTCATCCACCTTCACCAACTCTATTCCTTGCATCCTCACCATTCCTCTATCCTCCCTCTCATTCACACACATATATTCTGTCTTAGTCTTGCTGACCTTCATTACTCTCCTCTCTAGAGCATATCTCCACCTCTCCAGGGTCTCCTCAACCTGGTCCCTATACTCACTACAGATCACAATGTTATCTGCAAACATCATAGTCCATGAGGCCTCCTGTCTGATCTCGTCTGTCAACCTGTCTATCATCATTCCAAATAAGAAAGGGCTCAGAGCTGATCCTTGATGTAATCCCGCCTCCACCTTAAATGCATCTGTCACTCCCACTGCAGACTTCACCACTGTCACACTACCCTTGTACATATCCTGTACCACACTTGCATACTTCTCTGCCACTCCTGACGTCCTCATACAATACCACAAAACCTCAATAGGCACCCTATAATATGCTTTCTCCAAGTCCACAAAGACACAATGCAACTCCTACTGACCTTCTTTATATTTCTCCATCAACCCTCTTAGAGCAAACATCACATCTGTAGTGCTCTTTCCCAGCATGAAACCATACTGCTGATCAGGTCTATATTAGAATATTGAAGTTTCAAAAATTCAAATGCTTTAATATCGACCCCTATTCAGCGAAAGCTGAAAATATTGAAGCAACAGAAAACCACATTTTTTCCTGGGGAAAGAATGTGGTTGTCCGTTTCTGTTGCTTCGGTATTTTCAGTGTTGTGGTGGAAAGTTACGGGTTGGGTTCAGGTAAGTGTGTGATTGAGTGCGAGCTTGGTTAGTTAGGGTTAGGGTTTCGGGTTAGGTATGTGTGTGTTTGTGTGGATGTGAGGGTTAGGGCGGGTTAGGTGAGTTAGGGTTAGGGCGTGGTTTAGGTATGTGTGCGACTGTGTGGACGTGAGGGTTAAGGCGGTGTAGGTGAGTTAGTGCTAGGGTACAGATGAGGTGAGTGTGCGATAGTGACGGACCTTAGGGTTAGGGTTTGGATTAAGGTAAGTGTATAGTTAGTGGTGTGTGTATAGTTTAGTGTAGGTTAGGTGTAAGATTTTAGATGAATGTGTGTGGATTGCTCTTTGTTTGGTGTGCTTGTGTTTTGTGTATGTGTTTTGGAACAGCAAATTTGTTCCCTAGGAAAAAAATTACTGTTCTGTATGTTCGATGTTTTCAGCTTTCGCTGAATAGGGGTCGATATTAGAACATTCGAAGTTTTGAAACTTCGATGTTCTAATATAGACCCTGCTGATCAATAATCATCACCGCGATTCTTAACCTAACTTCCACTACTCTTTCCCATAACCTCAAGCTGTGACTGATCAGTTTTATCCCTCTGTAGTTATTACAGCTCTGTACAGCACCCTTATTTTTAGTGACACAGTGTTACTATATATTAGTGGGTAGTAATTGCTTAAATATAAGTTGTTATGTATGCTTATATTTTACATATATATATATATATATATATATATATATATATATATATATATATATATATTTTTTTTTTTTTTTTTTTTTAAATTGGTTTATCTGTATGTTACTGCACATTGTTCTATTTGCATCTGTGGTGTAAACATTTCCTTTTTTATAATAAAAAGCAAAAATAAAATACAAGACTATACATTAAAGGCATCTTTTGTGCAGCCTCTGCTAAATTAATACTGGATATGGCTATATATTTGTTAGACTTACTTCATATGATAACATATTGCCCTTTGTGATAATAAGGTTAACTGCAGCTTTATTCCTGGATAATCCCTGATGTGTAAGATAACTAAATAGACTCTTGAATAATGCCCTTTTATACTCTTACAGAAGGAGATAGGTAATTTAGCACAGAACAAAGGGTGATCTGAGCACTGTACAGTAACATTTTTAGCATTCCAAATTAATGAATAGACAAAATCACATACATGAGTGGGAAGACGTAACCTTATGTTTACAATGCATGACTTCTGACTCACAATTTTTTTGAGGATGCATTCAAGTGCTGCAGTGCTGTGTGAATGCACAAAGTGCAGTTTAGCTTGGGTGCAGCTAACACAAGTATTATTCAGCCTGGCAATTAAAGGTGATATGCCAAGTGATGAAATCCCCTAAAACCAAAGCGCCTCACCTGACATAACTCTGACTTCACCCGAAGAACTAGTTTTTCCTGAATTAAGTCATCTCAAGTTCTATACAACACATTTATATGCCATTGTTTTCTGCATCTTTTTTTCTGTTGTTTAGGCAGTTATAGTCAAACTCAAGGTACTTAGTGTCTTGCCCCTTCAAAATATTACCAGAACGTTAGCTTTATTTGTAAAACAAATTGTATGCAAGAACAATGTTGTTAGTTGCATTAGAGATGGTGTATGTGAGCTTAGTACTAACTTATGACTAGTTATTTTGAAGTAAAGTTTATCTGTTTTTTCATGATGTAGTTTGATTAGCTTTGTTGAAGTATGTATATCATACTCATCATTTCAGGTTATGTACAAAGTTGTCTGTCAAAGAACATCCTTGTAGGCAGTGCATATGTTCAAGGCCTTATTGTATTTGCAGTCAGAAATGTGTATTTTCTCAAGACAGGGTTGACGTTTTGGTCATATTTTATGAACTTGCAACAGCAAATGATATATGGGTAAAAATGCAGACCATTAAGATTAAATACTTGTGTTCTACTAGGGTTAATACAGCTTGGTTTAAGGTTTGATTTTAATGCATACAAACATGCATCCACCACAGACAGATAGAGAGAAACACGTGCATGTGCGGACACACATACACACAAACATTGATAGACAGATACATAGATGCAGTTTTGCTGAAATATTAATTGGTTAAATATGCATGTGTTTTTTATCTTACTTAACCACTTACATGTTACTGTACTTAATTCTAAATTAAAGATATGCAAGGATATGGTTCCAGCAGCCATACATGCTTTAATGATATTGAGCTCTATTTTTTTGAAAATTTTAATAACATTATAATTGAAAAAAGATCATATTCTTAACACTGTGACAGGTTTATAACTATTTCATTTGTTACACTGTGAACCTTTTTAAATTAATGAACATAAGGTTGTCATGGTTGCCATAGTAATGACATGTTGCTAGGAGACTGCAGAGATGCACTGCCTGCAGAGTGTAATAGGGGGTCACAGTATTTAGTTTGGAATGAGCCCACGCACTCAGCAACCTCTGTACCAGTGTAACATCACTTTATTCTTTTCTTCTTTTGGGCCACCATTTTAACCTGACAAGTGTTTTAAGTAAGTGTATATAAATGCTATGGGAAGGAATGGGATGGCAGCTGGTAATGACAAAGCCTTCATAAAATGCAACAGTCAGGTTTTGTTTGGGTGGAAACTATCAGAAAGAGTTTTAGTTCATGATTAAAAAGTCTGTATTTCTCTATTAATAATTTAACTGCTTTCTCATTTTCCTTCCTATTTTAATTAGGAAGACATTCTTTCATTCATTGTTAAAACCTTATAAACAACTTATGAAATATCAATATAAATTATCGATATAAATCACTAGAAAATATTTTATGCCAATTGATTTATTCTGTTTCCTGCACTTCTAAAATCATGCAGAACAGAACAGTGGCATGAATCATATGAGACTTTGTTTTGCATGTGTGTGCGTGGGTCCTGGGGCAGACAGCTGGATTATAAATCATTGTACTATCATTTATCTAGTAATACTTTGATTACATATTTTACTATCTCATATCCCAGTGATTAATCCCTCTTACTAGGTCATAACAGCAAAGGACTAATGTCTTACTACAATTAAATGAAGACTGCAACCCTGGCAGTATCTGAGAAATAGTAAATAACAAAATTATAGACTTAAGGTCTATCAGTCATATACTTTTTTTCTTAACACCTCTTTTTTCTGGATTGGATATTCACATGCAGTCCTCACTCAGGTAACAATATTGAGTTCAGTTGTCAGCACTTGACCCTACCTATGAATTTATGAGGAAAGTCATGTCTGGTCAGCACTGACCCAACCTATGAATTTATAAGGAAAGTCATGTCTGAGCTGCAAAGCAAGCCATCTGTGAGGCATAACTATATTCATCTTCAGTCAACAATCCTAGAACCTGTATATTAAACCCTAGGAAACAGCCCACTAATGTAAATCACATAGCAGCTTTCCCCTGCATTTTTTTTTAAAAATACGCACTCCTATAAACTTCATAATTATTTGGATTTGCCATAATCAGTAGTTATCATTTTCTATTGTAAAGGGAGAACAGCTCTGCACTCTTGAACAGTTACAAGCAGTGTTCATTTTCAGCTGGATGTTTATTACACGCCAAAAAAAATATTAAAATCCCTATGTACTTATTCATTTTGACATCATGTAATTGGTGTTAATATACCTCGATTTGATAAAACTGCCACGGGAGAAAGATTTAAGTCAAATTAAGAAAATACATACAACTTTGAGTTCACATGTATTATGACTGCTTTCTGTATTGACTTGCCAGTAGTGATAGAGTACAAATGAAAAAAATAACAATAACTGAGCAAGTGCACTTTAAGACCTGGCTAGCTTGTTGAAAACTCTAAAGTTCAAATTGAGGTATTGCAGAATTGCTGTTAAGTAAAATGTGGCAACTGTTTTGGTTATTACTGTCTTTCACATCATTAATAGATGTCTCCAGCTGTCACACTTACTCCACAGATCTAACGTATACGTACGTGTCTTCAGCTATACACACCTCACATTTCTCTATGCCAATGGTCATGAAAAAACTGTCTTTTCTCACATTTAACAGGCACTGTCCTGTGATAGGAGGTGTAACTTAATACTCCAATAATTTTATTAGTTTCATGCATTTGCTATTCAGGTAAATGAAATAGCTACTTGACATTTTTCAGCTATGAACTGAGCTACAATGACAAGGGTAAATGCAATATGTATGTGTGCATATCTAAATCTATACTTGTATTTATTTTGTCTATAATATGATAATTTAGACATAACATGAAAACATTGGTTAAGAACATTGGTTAAGAAAAGATACAAGTTATATGCCAACAATTTAATATTTAAAGAAATTATAGCCAGTTTATACAGAAATTAAGTAAGTTAGGATAATATAAACAGGAATTGCAATATTACATGGGAGAAAAGAAAGCTTACATTATAGTTAGAGAGACAGCTAGATGAAAGAAACTGACACAAGTAAGGGAGTGTAGAAGGAAGAGTAAGGAGGTATAAGGTATGAAGAGGTATTTGCTCACATTTAGGGATATTGTTTATTTTGGTGTTGAGCAAGAGCAGAGACATCTTTTGACTAGGAAGTCTTTCAGAATGGCTTTGAAAGATGGGAGGGAGGGATTGTGTGTGTGTGTGTGTGTGTGTGTGTGTGTGTGTGTGTGTGTGTGTGTGTGTGTGTGTGTGTGTGTGTGTGTGTGTGTGTGTGTGTGTGTGTGTGTGTGTGTGTGTGTGTGTGTGTGTAGCTTTATCTATATATCTCAGAGAGAGAGAGAGAGAGAGAGATGTATATATATATATATATATATATATATAGAGAGAGAGAGAGAGAGAGAAGGAGACACACACACACACACACACACACACACACCACACACACACATGGAGAAGGCTGGCACAGACTTAATAGTTATTTCACCTTCTGTCCAGACCATAAGGAAGTTTCTTTGCCACCAGTCAAATACTATAAGGCTCTTGAAAGGGTATCCAATTATACTGAATGAAGTTAATGTTAATACAAATGGTAATGCTGACTAAACAGCCAGGCTTCAGGAGTGGTCACAGTTATCACCAAATAAATACATGCAAATACTCTCAAAACTTAAATGTTTTTCTAAAAGGATCAGCCACAATGAGAAGTTTAAATATATTTGCTAATAAATAATAAAAGAATGTGAAAATACTAAATATCTATTTACAATAAACACCAGAGTTCCAGACACGGGAAATATTAAAAATAACACAGCTGGAAAGATTCACACAGTTACAGAAAAAAACACTATATTTTTCCTAAGTGATCTTGAAAATGTATCTTCCTAGTTACTGAATAGTGCAAGGCAAGATGGATAAGTGGTCCTTGTTGTCAAATCCAAGACAGAATATAGAATACTGGGAGCAATCTCCTACTTATATCTAAATATTATTTCTGGCTTACAGAATGATATCACACACATCTGGTCATCTGACTCTGTTTCCTGCGCTATCCCCCATCACAAGAATCTGTCAGGGTTTTAGCACCTATATGTCAATAATACACACACAAGAGCTTCTGGAAGCAATAAAACAATAAAACCATTCCACTCTTGCTACAGGAGTTACAAACTATTCTCTAGTACAGACATTGCATCTCTGCCCCCCTTCAAAACTATGGAATAACATATTCACAGCTTAACCCATAAAGTAATTTAATTTCAAGAATATTTTTCAAAGTCAGGTGGATTAACCTCTTTTCTTCCTGTATATGTTGTTACTATGCATACATTTAAACAAATACAGTAATGCATGTACATTTCTTTTCTGTCCAGCAGGAAACACTGTTGATACATTTTAACACACTTTACTTTACAAATACATTTTTAAATACAAGCATCTGTACAAATCAGTTTGATACAGAAATGACATATAATTATTTACAAAATTCTAGCTAGCTGTGCTAGCATATGTTAAACATTCACTGCCCTACATCTCCTAGCATGGCTGGCAGTATCTCCTCTCATTACAATTTGTGAAGTATTATATGTATCGTTAGAGTTTGGTGAGCGTATAGAGTTTGGTGAGTCTATAGAGTTTGGTGGGTGTTTTTTTTACTGCTTTTTTATGTAATGGTCAAAGTTTAAGCTGAATATCAGTAGTGACTCCAAGAAGCTTAGTCTGGTTTGCTAGTTCTATACTGGTGTTGTTAGAGAGGGGATTTTGATTTTTTTTTTGTTTGTCTGGATCATTTATTTTTTTTTTTTGTTAGGTTTAATGAGCAGCTATGTATCAGATAGCCAGGCCACTGTGGTGGAAAATGATTCTTGGATAAGTTGTAATTTATCTATCCTTTTAGCTGAACAGATCGTTGTTGAATCGTCTATGTACTGTATAATAGCCGCTTGTTTAGAAGCTATGTAGAGATCATTAATAAATATATTGAACAACAGGGTAGTTAAAATGAGTCCTTGAGGGATACCCACTGTAATGGGAAGGAAAGAGTAGATGTCATTTTGCCATCTTACTGCCAGTGTCTATATGAGAGGTAGCTAGAGAACCAAGACAGTAAGGTTTCATATATTCATTGGCAAGTTAGTTTTTGAAGCAATTTTTGGTGGGTAGCATGTTGAAAACTTTAGGCAAATATAGGAAAAGTGCTGAGATTAAGTTCCCAGAGTTTCGATATTGGGTAACAGATGTTATAAAATAAGGGGAGCTGTGCATGTGTAATGAGAAGGATGGAAACCATGTTGTATAGGGAAAAGGAGGCAGATGTCAGTGAGAAAGCTGAGGAGTTGAGACTGGATACACTTCTCTGGAATTTTTGAGAGTGGAGACAGTATGGCTGTAGGCCTGAAATTTGAAAGCTCATTTTTGTTTCTACCTTTTTGGAGAGGAAGAATGTAGCATCTTTTCCATAATGTTGGGACACAGCTTTCAGTGATTGACTAGGGTAGAGATAGGAAAAGGTAGGGCATAAGAAGCAATTTTTAAATACTCAGGTGGTATGTTATCAAGGGGCAAGAATGGTAGGTTTTGAGGTTTGGAATAATTATTTGACTCCAGAAATTGAAACTGGCTTGACTGAAAGTGTTTTAGGGACTATCAAGGGAGGATAGAAGCCTGTGTCTACCTTTACTAAGGGTATAATAATAGAGAGATTACTATTTGGATGAAGCTGGTATTGAATTTGCTGGCTATGCTGTCAGTTTGGTTACACAAAGCGGGCATAGGTTGTATTGTTGTATTTGGTTCTAACAGTTTTTTCTAGGCTTTGTCTCTGGCTTTCATGAGCAATTTAATACTTTTTGAAAGCCAGGGTGCTCATTTCAGTTTAATTCTTTTGTTCCTTATTGGTGCTAGTTCATTTAGTATGTTAAGGAGTATTGAACTGAACAAAGCTACACCTCCATCAAGTGGAAGGGTCTGATGACCCCGCTAGTTGACTGATTTTAGTGCTGTGATGAACTGGTCTTTACTAAAGGAGGTGAGGTTATGAGTAAGGTTGTACCAATACTGTTTTTGGTTAGGTTTATGATGCCTTGTTGTGAAGATGGGTGGGTGATCATTTAAAGGAAAACTCTACCTTAGAATTAAAAAAAAAAATCTATTTTTTCACTGTGCCTCTGTTTTCTGAGCTATTTTAACATGTCAGAATCTATCTGACTGCTTCTTATAGATTTTTAATATGTTTTCTGCAAAATGGCTGTCAATGCGGCTTGTCATATCAATGTGATTTTTTTCAAGCCTTTCTCTTTTCCATAATTCATTTCAAGTCTGCTTTATATGAGTCATGCTAGACATAAGGAAGTAATGGTGTATTCCCAATTTATTTTATTTTTTGTTTGAAAATGGCCCTCTTGGAGGATATTAATATCCTTTTGAGAGTTTATTTTTGCACCAAGTTTACAATCATCTGCATACTTGGTCAGCCATAAGCCATTAATATTTGCTTTGACCTCCAAGGAGACAGTGCCAAATAGGAATGGCCTGACGACTGAGCTTGGGGCAAAATACTAATGACTGATATAATGAAAGAGGTAAAGCCATTCACCATAATTTCCTGGGTTCAGTTTGTGAGCCAGTTTGCTATCTAATGAGTTAAGTAGGGATTTACATTTAGGTGGGGGAGGTTATCAATAATATCTGAGTGTGGGATGATGCTGAGCACATTTATGAGGACTAGATATGTAGTGTGCACTGATTGTCCCTCATGCATTGGTTCAGTAATCCTCTGAAAAAAATCAACCAGGTTACATAGGCAGGATCTGCTCTTGATGAACTCAGACTGGCTTGGATCAAGACTTTGTAGGTTACCTATCCTTGTTTATTAATTTCATAATGTTCCTTACCATAGCCTTACAGATGAGGCTGGTCAGGCTTATGGGTCTATAATTACAGAGGTCAGTTCCTGCCCCAGCTATGTGCAAAGTGATAAATGTTGCTGTCCTCAAATTATTCATGATAAAGTCTGTTTGGAGGGTGATATTGAATAGCCTTTCTAGGACACCTAACAATGCCTGTTTTAGGCTGACCAGTAGGCAGCATGGCATGTTATTGAGACCTATGGAAGTAGTGTTCTTATTTTGGACAGTACCTCATGGGCTTGTTCTTGACAGATTTGACACTTGGTGTTGTTGCCAGTATGAGGTCTGGGAATATGGGGGGGGGGGTTAAATTTGAGCTAAATTTGTCTGATAGTAGATTGGCTATGTCCTCTAGGTCCATGTATGTGATATCATTTACTGTTAGCTCTTTGCAGTGATGGGCACTGGTTTTTGAGGTTTCTAGCATAGTTAAATAATGTGTTTTGGTTATTCTTTGCCTGGATGGCTATTTTCACCTCATGTCTGGTTTTGGTTGATTTGATCAGTGTTCAGCATTCCTTTCCTGTTAAGTTTAATAAAAGCATGTTTAGCATCTTGAATATTAAACTTATTTTTTGTGAGCAATGAGTTTTAATTGTTTCTTTTATTATAGAACCTTTTTCTATATGGTCTCCATTATAGGGGTTTATTCTTATGTTTGGCATTGCATTTACTTTGAAAGGGGACAGATGGATCTGTTCAGCTATTTATGTGTGTATAATTTGGCAGCAAGGGATTCCACATTTACATTGAGGTCATCAGATGTGAATGAAGATTTTGAATTTAGTCAGGTTGCCACTTAGTTTTAGTAAATTAGCCTTAGCATAATCTCTGATTAGTGAGGAATTGGAGGATGCTTCCACCTTCAGTCTTATGGTGAATGTAACTAATCTGTAATCCAGTTTGACGTGGGAAGAAGTGACAATTGATGAGAAGCATAGCTGTCCCATATTGGTAGGGACCAGTTCCAGAATTTTATCCTCCCCCAGGTTAGGGTATGGACTAAATGGTTCAGAGTATTTGTATTGATGAAGTCCTGAAATTTCTGGACACATATGTTTGGGGATGTATACTTTTTCCAGTTAATGGATGGGTTGTTGATGTCTCCTAGGGGAATGGTGTTTGGGTTAATGCACAGGGGCTCAATTATTTCCTCTCTGGTGAATAATATGATAAGGGATTTTGTTAATAGTTAACTATGATATGAGAAGGGATTTTGTTAATAGTTATCTATGATATGAGAAGGGATTTTTTTAATAGTTAGCTATGATATGATAAGGGAGTTTGTTAATAGTTAGCTGTGATATGAGAAGGGATTTTGTTAACAGCTATGATATGAGAAGGGATTTTTTTAATAGTTAGCTATGATATGAGAAGGGATTTTGTTAATAATTAGCTCTGATATGAGAAGGGATTTTGTTAATAGTTAGCTATGATATGATAAAGGATTTTGTTAATAGTTAGCTATGATATGATAAGGGATTTTGTTAATAGTAAGTTGGCTGTAAAGGAGCTCTAGGTTTTTATTTTACCTAACAAGTCTGAAGTTGAAATATTTTTTTAAGAATATAGAGGCACCACCACCTTTAGTGTTTTCATCTAATGTGGTGGCCCTGAACATGTGGCATTAGAACATTGACTGAAAAAGGTACTATGTGGTGGCCAATGACTTAACTAATGTACGAAAGTCTTGGGAGGATTGAGGTAGGCCATCCCTGGCAAAGCACTTAGGACTGTTTGCCATCTCTTCCCAGAATGACACTAGAAGCAAAGCCAGTTGTCGAAGTCAATAACCCTTTTTTGGGGATGGTACAATGCTGCTCAAGCCTAGATTCATCCTTGCCTTGGACACATACTCTAAGAGCTCTATCATATTTCTGTTCATATGGTCCACTGGAGGTATGTCCAAAGGCATTTACACCCACGTGCACTATGACTGTCATATGTGAATTTGTGGTACAGAACTTGAGTGCATATGTGATATGGTGAATCCTGACACCTGACAGACAGGTGACCATGACCCTCTCCTTGCTCTGTCTGGTGAGGAGTGGTGCATCAATCTCTCTTGCAATGGAGTCATCAATGACTAGGATGTTGGACTGTGTGGAGGTTTGTCTTGTGGGCTTTTGAACTGTATTAATTTGATCCTTAGATGTATGTTTCATGTGTTCTTTGTTTGTGAGGTTGTTTTGGGTACATTTTGGAGGCCATTGTGATTTAGATAGGTTACTTTTAAGAGTCTCTGAACTGCGGTGGTGGTGCTGCGGTAGCATTGTCGCCTCACAGTAAGACGTTGTCCTGTTCGATTCTCAGCTAGAGCCTCTTCTGTGTGGAGACATGCGTGAATGGGCGTAACCTTGTTGAAGGTTGTGCGTCAGGGCTGGCAACTCGGCACGTAAAAATCTACTGTCAATCATTAGCAGACTGGAGTTCCACTGTGGCGACCCCTAACTGGGAAAAGCCGAAAGACACAACAACTTTTAAGAGTCTCTGCATATGTAGGTCTGTGCATTTCGGAATGAGCTATGGGTGATTGTTTACCTGTTTGTTATTTGTAGTGGCTTTGGATGAGAGCTTTGCCTCCAGTAACATTATATAATTAGATGGCTCACACATTGTGTCAGTTTAAATAGCAGGTGGCTGTTACTAAACATGGGCTCTCTGCTACATTGTTTCAAAATGCCTATTTCAACCAAGCTGGCTGCAGCGATGGTTGGAAAGTGCAAATTCATAGTTACAGATGCCTAATGTGGCCTAAAGCGGGAATTCGTTCTTATGAGGTTTGAAGATGATTTACTGGAGTTCTAATTGTCTAAGAGAGCAAGGTAAATCTACACATGAAGAGTGATGTACCTCTTAGCACAAAACCAGAGCCTCTTCACGCAAGTACTGAAAGAAACATTGTGGCTCATAGTTACAGTGTTCATTTCGGGTATACTAATAAGTGTGGATAATGAAAATTTTGTTTGAGTACCAACACTAGGAAGGTAGTAAATAATCTAGATTGGCTATGAGACTGGCTTAGGCATGCAACAATGTACAGCTAATTAATTCTGCAGTGTATAAAGGTAAAACTGGGAGGGGGTGAGGGGTGGAGTTAACTAAGATTCCAAAGAGAGAATTCACATAAGCATGTAGCTGCATCTGTTGAGTACAGTGTTGTGCAGCACTACATGTAGAGTTACTACCCACTGTCAGGCTGTGTGGAAAAGTGAAACAACCAATACGAAAGTAGTTAGAACTCCATCCTATAACGTGTACTCCTCAGAAACAGCAGCATAGTATTCCCAGCCACTGAATATGTACTACTGCTCTCAGCAAGTTTATACTCAGACTAGAAAATCAATTGAATATTGTACTTTATTGTACAATTAAGTATAAAAGTATGCAAAATAATGGGATGTCAAAAGGAGATCACTGTCAAAGGCTTGATGGAGATGTTATCTGACAAATTAACAAAGAAGAGCAATCATCGTAACAAAATGGAGGATCAATTAAGTGTATAAACAACCAGGTGACTAAGAAACACACAGTATCAGCTATTTTAACTGAGCTGTAGTTTAATGTAAAAAAATGGTGAATGTGTAGAATTACAGGGAAAAGTCTCAGATTAACTAGAAGGCGGTGCAATCAATCAGATACTTAAACAGCCAGTTGACTGTTCAGTACACAAAGCCAGCAAGTTTAACTAAACAAACTGTAAAAAAAAGTTATAAATTATGTATGTGTGTGTGTGTGTGTGTGTGTGTGTGTGTGTGTGTGTGTGTGTGTGTGTGTGTGTGTGTGTGTGTGTGTGAGTGTGGTAGTAGTCTCTTTTCCTGAATGGGTTGTGATTGACTCACAGTATGCTATTCACAATTTATGGAAACTTCATTAACAGATTGAAAATAATGATGAGACGAGAACTTGGCACTTGCAGAATTCATGTTAAAGCCCATTTCTGAGGTTCACTGAAATGAGTTTTAGTAGATTGTGAATGATATATATGGCATACATATCTGCATATATGGATACAGGATAAAAACTTTTTTTCCTGCCTGCTGATCATAAGACCCCTTCCAGCCAACTAGCCTATATGTTCCCCATTACCAAGATGAGGGTCATCAGGAAGCGTCATCGTTTAGGCAACCAACAGGGTGGTTGACAGTTTAGAGTATAAACCCTATATCTACTATACATCCTTAGCTTACGCAATTGAAGGAGATATGCCTTGGACTGTCTGTACTGGTTGTCCCTCACTTCCACAAGGGGCATTAACAGCAGCAGCAGCCCTTCCCTCTGTTTCTCAAGAGTGGGCAGTGGGTTCCTCAGTCTCTGCTGGAGAAACCACTTCACTTACTTTGTACACTGAGCACCCACAACCTATTCCTCCCCCTTGAAGAGGTAAGTGGACCATGCCCCTTCATTTCTTTCCCTTCCTACGTAACTCCTTCAGTGTCAAGGCCACTTATCATACACCGGTCACCTGATTTACACTTAAGGCTCCATCTCTGTGTCACACTGGTCCAGATTGCCACACAGACAACTTAATGCAGCCAGTTAATCAGTAAACCAGCACATTTTTGGAAGGTGGAAGGAAACTTAAACATATGGAGAAAACCTGCACATACAGAGGTAGAACAGAAGTCAGAGGTGAATAACGAATCCCAGACCTGGAGTTGTGAGGTAGAAGCCTCTCTACTGAGCTGATCATGATGAGTCTCAACATCTAGATAGACTGTTCATGATTGTTAATAATTCCATGGAGCATGCATCTCATAAGAAACAATAGTTTTGTAACTGCATCTGCTATTTTTATCATAGCTGACACCTCCAACTTTGTGATGCTGCATGAAGCCTAGATCAGTGGCAGAGTTTATCAGGGAAATCACAGTGTCTGCATATTTATGAGTGTGTGTGTGCATGTGTGCGTGTGTGCGTGTGTGCGTGTGTGTGTGTGTGTGTGTGTGTGTGTGTGTGTGTGTGTGTGTGTGTGTGTGTGTGTGTGTGTGTGTGTGTGTGTGTGTGTGTGTATACTCTGCTGGCATTTAGCATATGCATGTGGGGGTCAAGTGCTTTTTATATTGTAATATCCTCATTTACTTCACTAAATGTCTCATAACATGGGCTGCATTAATAAAGAAAGGAGCTGAGAAATACAGAAAAAAATTAGAATACTACCAGCAAGCCTGAACAGTGTCTTCTTTCTTGTAATTACCATTCACTTCTCAGATGTTTTTTATGTCTGATACCAGCCTTCTTAATTTCAGTACATTTATTGTAGATGTGTTCCTTAGTTGTACCTCGGCTAGTTGAGATTTTATTTTCATGTATTTCACCAATAATAATTCCTTATGCTACTTCTTTTTTTTCTCTTATTCTTCCACTACAGCAGTATTTCTCTTCATCTCTAATTATTTCATCTCTGAAAATGTCATTATGAAAAGTTAAATATCCTTATACCATTCTTCTAATCTTTATGATGTTTTAACGTTTGATATATATTATCACTACTAAGTAACAAGATCTCTGTACAGACGTCCCTAAATGCATTCTCACTTATTTTTTTTTTTTACTTAGGTTTTCCAGTGCCTGTTGTTCCACCACCCTTTCTTTACCCTTCCACAGGTGCATCTTCCGTAACATGGCAGAATAGTCCATGTGCAGTCTCATGAATGACATCAGCATCTGCCTATTCCTGCTGACTGATCTGTTTCTTAGGCATCACAGAACTTTGTGGCATCCCCTAAAAATCGATGCAGTGCTTTGGTGATATGACTACACTGATATACATTCAGGTGGACTGTCGAGATTTCCTTTCTTATTCTACAGTCCTATCTTTTGTCCAATTGAATAATCTTAAAAGTGTATTGGAGTAAAATTCTACTGACATTCATGGCCCTGACAAGCATATCTTAGGCCACTGTTTGCTTTCCTGTGTTTGCTGTTATGTGTACTTGGGTGCGTGGGATTGTCCACAGTGAGTTACAGCTTTGTTTCTTTCTAGACCATTTACAGGAAAATAATCCTCTATTCAAATGGATGGAAGACACTTATGTTTCATTATGACAACATTTTCAGCAGACATGCTAGTATTTTCAATACCTGGTATGTCCAGGAATGCTTTTTCCCTCTCCCACCAGTCTCATGTGATATGTTTCTATTGCTGCACATTGCCACCATAATTTAAAACATGGGGGACAAAGGTTTAGAATCGTACTAGAACTGTGAGGCAATGACCCATTTGGGTTATGCTCCTCATATTTCCCAATACACCAAGGGAAACATTGTGTTGAATCCAGAAGTATGCCTTTCCCTACAGCTACATGAGCTTCATTCCAGCCTCAGTGAATCTTCCCCACTTAATTACTTAACAATCAGTTACAGTTTCCCCTGGCCTCTGTGAGGTTATGAATGCCCTAGGAGTGGGTACTCTTATGTTCAGTGGGGAGTCAAGTTGGGTAATGACTTATTATTTTTTTGTGGGAGAATGTCCTGTCCCAAGGGTTGGCCTTAGGTAAACTGGTGCCCTAGGTGAAAAGGCTCTATGGCACCACCCGTCAGCTGCCCCCACACACAAACAGTTGTTCATCCTATCCTGGCCAAGTCACCCTATACAGATTACGTTTTTCTAAGCAAGAAGTCATGAAGTTTCTAGATTTTCCAAGATTTACTTTAGAGTCTTTAAACAACATTTTTATCCAGTGATTGCCTGAACAAAAACACAATCAAAGAAAGTATTACTCTCCAATTTTCTTTTATTCTGCACCCTTTCATCACATCCTAACTGGCCAAGACTACACTGTGGTAACTGCCAGGGAAATAACTGTATTAATCATTAAGTTTTCTAGTTGCTCTGAGATACATTTAGAGTTTTGTTTTTAAATAACCTTTTCATCCAACAATGGCCTGAATGAAAACAATGATTAAACAAAAGAAATTCAATTTTATTTGTACGGCTTCACTTTTTTTCTGTACACTTTCAACCACCCTAACTGACAAAATCTACCTTGTAAAAACTAAATTGAGCTTGGGGTTTGGGGGCTGCAGCCAGGAGGGTTATAGATGCCCTGAGAAGCATTTTAGAGCTTTTTTTCAGCATTTTGATCCTGTGATGGCCCTAACACAAATTATGCATTTTGAAGAGAAATTCAATCTTAATATTTTATTTCTAGAAAAAAATAACTTTTATACAAGTTTTAATGCACAAAGCTGACCAAATACCAATTCACAATATATCATATCTTGGTATAGAACCTACCCCACTACCTCACCTCAAAATAGGTAACAATTTTCTATGTATTCCCCTGTGGTGTTAATTTGGGATTAAAATTAAGGCACCAATGCCCAGTCATATTTCAAGCTTCTGCTGTCATATACTTATATGTCATGACATATATCTCATACAGCATGCCTCCTCATTCCATACTCCCAAAAGACAGCAACCTTCTGTTTATCCTTCTGATGTCAGACTGGGAGAAATCTGAAAAATACTAATAAAATATAACATATTTACTGTCAGACATATATAACCACATATTTATTTACTCTACAGTAAAAGATAGCCACCTGTATTGTGAGGAAAATTAAAAAAAATGATTACAGTAATGTTTTCAACTTGTTGCCTCTAGAGACAGTACAGTGTTCCTATACAAGCTACAGTAACACTTGATGCACCTCTCTGATATTTGTGAGGAAAGTTAAAGAAATAATGACCACACTGTCCCAATCATAAGATATTAATGACCTCTGAGGTTTGGGAAGAATGTTAAAGAAATAATGGCAACGTCACCATTCCCCAAAAGAACAGGTCAATTAAGGAGTCACACAGAAGTTAGAACAAGTCAATTAAGGTTAATTATTTGTGACATGAGGGGGTGGAGCTAGGAACTAAACATTCTATTTAAGGGGTAAAATAAAACATTTCAAAGCTTTACTGGAAAAGCTCACTCAGACTCTGCCACAATTTGCTATGAGGGAAAGGCTAGTTTGCTTTTGCTTTCTTGTATTTTGTATACTGTGATTTGATTTCTTTACACTGTGTTTTACTTGTATTCTGCTTTTAATTGCATATTAAAACTTGGAAAGAGACAACATCTTAGTCTCTTGTGAGTCACAAAGAAATTAGAACAGGTCAATTAAAGAATCACACAGAAGTTAGAACAGGTCAATTAAGGCTAATTATCTGTGAACTGAGGGGGTGGATCTAAGAACTAAACCATCTATTTCAGGGGTGAAATAAAGCATGTCAAAGCTTTTCAGCAATAGTTCATCCAGACTCTGCCACAACTTGCTGTGAGGGAAAGGTTAGTTTGCTTTTGCTTTCTTATATTTTGTATTACTTTATTGCCTTCTTTTATTTTGTATACTGTGATTTATTTTCTTTACACAGTGTTTTACTTGTATTCTGCTTTTAATTGCATATTAAAACTTGAAAAGAGACCACTGCTGTGTCTGTTGTGAATCGCACAGAAATTTGTTAAATATTTTCATTCACCCTCATCCTGTTGCTGTTCTGTTTTTAAACACAACTGTCTTTCTAGTTGCCTGCCCCTTTTGTTAATTTGACCACATATCTAATTTGACTCAGAATTCTCCCAGCCAAATTGACGATTCCTTTAATAAATTTTTTGTTGAAACAGTCCAATCATTAGCAAATACCTTATCTCCTGCCAGCATCTCTAAGACACTCTATCTAACCAATTTACCTCCTGCCCTTCAACTACAGTCTGTTCTAACCTCTCTCATCCATACCCTGCTTCACAAACTAAAACCATGTACTCCATCAGCTGACCTCCTTCCAGATGAATTTCTGTAAATCGCAGCTGGAGTACTTGCTTACCCTGTCTCCATCTTAATAAACAGAACCATTACAGAAGGCTCTATACCATCGATTTGGAAGGTCTCACATATTATCCCACTACATAAGGGAGGTAACTCAACTGAACTCTCTAACTTCCGTCCCATAGCTCTACTTTCACCATTGGCAAAAATCATTACTTGATCATCTCCTCCAAAATAATCTATTAGCTGACTGCCAGCATGGCTTTAGGCCATTTCATAGTACTACAACTGTGCTCCTATCCTTTTCTGACTCAATTAATAAAAATTGTAACAACAACTTGCTCTCCTCTGCTCTCTTTCTAGACCTCTCCAAAGCCTTTGACATGGTGAATCATCATTTAATGTTAGATATACTTACTTCACTTTCAATTGACACTCAATCGGCCAAATGGTTTAAATCTTATCTAGAAAATAGACAACAAGCAGTCCTCTGGGACAATAACCTATCAACTCTGCTCCCTATCTCCCTGGGAGTCCCTCAAGGCTCTATTTTGGGACCCCCTCCTCTTTTCCATTTTCATCAATGATCTGAAAACATCCCTACCTCAAACCACCTGCATACAATATGCTGACGACTCAACATTAATCTGTGCTGCAGCATCTTCTGCTGAGCTGCAGTCTAGCACCCAAAAAGTGTTTATCTTAGTTGAGAACTGGTTCTACAAATGCTGCCTCCTCCTAAACCCTAAAAAAAATTAACTTCTACTGTTTAACCCTACCCAGAAGTCTCCCACTATACATTTCACAGTTGTTTCAAATAATGGCACTGTAATAGTACCTGACACAACTACTAAACTTTTAGGTGTAACAATTGATCATAGTCTTAACTTTGACTCACACATAAACTTAACCATCAAATCAGTTAATAGAAAACTTGGTTTCCTCTACAGGCTAAAACCCTTCCTTACACCGACTGCCAGGACTACTATTGCCCAAACACACCTAATCTCCACCCTTCTCTATGCATCCCCAAATTTACACTAATCTATCCAAAAACAATCTCAATAAGCTGGCCACTTCATATAATAACATTGCCAGATTTGCCACTGGTTCCCCATTCCAAACTCACCATTGCCAAAATCTAAAAAAACTAGGATGGTTGGAGCTGCAAAACCAGCTTCTTCTTCAGCAATTAACTATCACCCACAAGATCTTGTATCATCCCACAAATACTCCCATACTCTCTCACCTTATCAACCCATATAAAAATCTGAGAACCCTATGCTCAGCTAATAAGTTACTAGTTGCAACCCTTAAATCCAATAATAAATGTGGCGATTGCCTATTTACTAACACCATTGGAAACTCTTGGAACAAGCTTCCTAATAATCTAACATCCCTGACATCCACTCCACTTTTCAAAAAGCAACTAAAAACCTTCCTTAATTCACAATGGCTATGCCCATGTACTAATCCTGACTGAAACACTTTAGATATAACCAACCTTTTCTAGTTTATAAGTTTCTTTTTTAACTTCTGTGTTCTAACTACTCTAATTCTGTTTTGTATCAATCCTTGTTCATATTAAGCTATACGTTCTTAATTAGTTGTGTCATTTTTTTGTCATATTATATTAGATAAGCCTAACTAAAAGGGTTTTTTTCTATTTTTAATCATTTTTTTTTTGGAAATGATCCCCTTATGTCTTTTCTTACTCATTATATAAATTTGTATAACATTACTGTGGAGCTTTTCTCCCCGGGCCTCTACTGAAAATGGACAAATATCCAGTTAGACTAGCCCGGTCAACAAATGTAAAATAAATAAAAATATAATAAACATATCTCTTTCCCTCTCCCCTTTCACTGGCTGTTGTGAGTAAGCACAAAATTATCATTATGTGAAATCACTCCCCTTCAACTATTTAAATTTATTGGCCATCCCACTAGATTCCATAGAACCAAAGTGCTCACCCCTTTCAATCAGTTTTGCTTTTTTAAAATTAGTGACTCTCCACTTAGACAGCTAAACCTTAAGTTACCCCTTTTTCATACCTAACTGCTTAGTGCACACTGCAGTGCTTAGGATATTAACCCATTTTTTCAACTTACCTTAAAACATCAATTGCAAAACCATTATTGGAAAGGCCACATTCTGCCTCTCAGTAGTCATCTTGGGATTAGTGCTTCTGTTTTCTCCTGCTGAAAGAAGGAGCACAGAGACATTATTTCCTGGAGACTGCTGATCACCAGAAAGTCTAATAACTGCTTCATAGGTGACAGCTTTTAATTTGTGCTCATATTCTTCTCCTAGTGAGAGAAGGAGAGAGCATTGATTCCTAACTGTTTCTGGTTGGACAGTGAGTTCCTGTGCTTGATGTTCCTGATTAGTCTGGTTGCCATTTAAGGTATCTACCAGGAAAAGGCTACAACAAGTCTACAGACCCTTGTATCATCTAGGACAAGACTGTGGATCACCAAACAGGCTGTGGCTTACTGTCATCTTGAGACTGGTGCTCATGATTTGATTCTGTGAGAGAAGAAGCAAAGGAGCATTATATCCCAGAAGAGTGAAGCTGTGGTGAGACCATTGCTAGTAGTAGCCAGGCAGTAGCCGTTCATGTGACTCCCCTCTTTTCATCATTCTTGACAAGCTAATTCTCTGTTTTCAGTAAGTACTGCTTGATTTGTTTCTAACTTCAGAATATCTGCCTAAATACTTCATTCTTCAATTTTCAAGGTCTACATCTTAGTTTCCCATCAAGTGTTTGGCAATACTCTGTACAGACTCAGACACCTTGAGTGACATTTTTGCTGTAAAAGCACAATTGATATTTCACCAAAACATAGTTGCACTCAGGACAACTAGTTTGTAGTGACAAGCACTGCCCCCAGAGTTGCAAACTGGATACTCCCGACATTGCTTTATTCTCTCACTACAACTGTCTAATCAATAAAAAAGGGTCTGTTGCCATGGATATAAACTTTCCCACTGTCTCCACTACCAGCCTTGTGGATATGGGCATCCTGAGGCAATGTAGAAATTGTCTCATGTTTACTGACAACCAGCTAATTCTCAAACAAACTGATATGGTACGTGAGAGATGTATTTACTCAATGTCACTGGAGGCAAAGTTTTGACATAAAAGTACTCCTAACATCAATAAGGTTGTTAGTACTACCCACAATGCACCCATCACACATAATTCAAAGCAGACATATAGACTGATATATGCTAAGCACTTAAATGTAACCTTCCTAAACACCAGAAAACCAAATCTCATAGATGAAGTACACATAACAAATACCCTCAGCAGTCTCAAAAGCACTCTTTCAAAACAGCACTCACATCAACATATAGAGCCACATCTCATGGAGCTTCTACTACTAAGCCCATAAGGGAAGCCACCACACAATCCAACATTCTAGTGATTGGAGACTCCATCATGAGGCACACTGATGTCCCTCTCACCAGGCTGAGTAAGAGGAAGTCGTGGTCAATTGCTTATCAGGGGATAGGATCTGCCAGATTACCTATGTACTTAGGTTATTCGACCACAAACACTAGTATGAATCAGTCAAATTCCATGTGGGAGTAAATGGCCTGAGACATACTTCCCTACATGATATGAAGAGATAAATCATGGAGCTGTCGAAATATATGTCTCAGGCTGGTATGAGCCAAGCATTGAGCAGCACTTTACCTTCTCCATGGATGATATCACAATATGAGCGAAAAATGACTTACTTTAATAATTGGCTTAGTTTCTGGTGTCATTCTAAGGGGGTGCAATATTTGTCAGCATGGAAGGAGATGGTCAACATACTATGCTGCTTTGCCAGGGATGGCCTGCACCTCTCCCCCATAGGCTTTAGAATATTAGCTAAACCACTGTCTTCCACCATAGTGCCTTTTTTAGGCAATGCCAAACTGAAAGTACTTCCGACATAGCAAATCAAAACCAAGAAAATCTAAAGGTATTACAGCTCAATGCTAGGCATCTAAACAAAAACTCCACTCTCTAGAAGCTGTCTTCATCTGAAAGAATGCAAACGTCTGTGATGTCACTAAGATATGGTTTAAAGTTGCAGAGAGCACACCAACAGTGAAAGGTTATAATGCCTTCCACACATTTAGAGCAGCTACTACACATACAGGGATTAAATGTAGAGGTTTCTCAATTTACATCAAAAATAAATACATTTCAAGGCTGGTCAAATAGGACTATGCATTTGAGCTGCTCCATGCTCAAATCACTAAAGGGGAAATCCAATATGAATTCCTTGCAGGCTATAGGTCCCCGTCTATGACTCAGGAAAACTATACCATTTATTTAAATTTGTTGAAAACACTCACCATCCAACCCAATACCATATTCATGGGTGACTTTAATTACCCCACTATTAACTGAGAATCCTATCCAACACAAAATGTACAGGCCAACTACCATCAGCTATGTTTGTATAAAGCAGTGAGAGATACACGGCTCGGACTAAACGACAACTTACAAACTACTTTATTAGTGAACGTCTCAAAATCACAAAATGTCTGAGCCGTGTATCTCTCGCTGCTTTATACAAACATAGCTGACGGTAGTTGGCTGTTTGTTTATTGTTATTCAGGTGTTGTTTTTTTCGATTGCATTATGAACAAAATGTACAGGCACATAGATTCCTGGATTTTGTAAGTACAAACTCCCTGGACCAGATTTTCAATACACCAACCAGGGGTGTAACCATACTGGATCTGGTCCTCATTAATATGGGAGAGTGCTGCACACCCCTTCTGTAATGTCTTTCCTGGTAAGGGCAGACCACAAAATAGTCTCCTTTGAAGTAAAAATAAAACCTGGACTCCCAGCTAAGCCTGAAATATTCAGGAACTACTCTAAGAATAATTTCCTGGTATTAAATGATAACTTGACAACATTTCAAGCCCCCGTAAACCCTTTTAACACTACTGCCTATGCAGAACTGTTCACAGAAACCCTGTACAAGCATGTTAATAGCTGCATTGAGGCAGCTGTACCCATCAGGAAGAAGTACAGAACTAGCTCAAAAAACAAGCCACCTTGGTGGAATTACAAATCAATAGGCTGTATAACAGATGAACAGAAGAAAGAAAATGATGGCAAAAAATAGGAGGTGCAACACCCATCAGGATAAAAACACTCTCATCAAATTAAACAAACAACGCAGAGGACAAATAAAGTCTACCAAAGCCAAATCTGAGGTAAATTTGGCCTCCAGGGGCCAAGGATAACAACAAGCCATATTTTAGCTATGTCCCCAACCTCAAAGGCAGTATACAACTGTGTGCAAAGCTCACTGTAAATGGAGCCACCTATACTGAACCAGAAGATACAGCAAACCTACTGGCTGATAAATTCAGCTACAACTTTACCCCTTTCTCCCCATCAGCCTTCTCTCAGGTAATACCATGAAACATTTATTATTTAATTTATTTTTATTTTACATTTGTTTACGAGGATTGTCCACTGGGCAAAAAAAAGCTCCTTTTCATTGGAGGCACAGTGAGAAAAGCTCCAGATTTACAAGACAAACAATAAAGTGTCACAAAATAAAATGCAACATAGGTACACATAAAACTTCTAGTTAGAGAGTCAAATACATATGGAGAGATGCTCCATGTACATAAAGGAATTGTGATAAAAATGTAACAGGTGGATACTGCATTGGTAACATGTCAAATGATAAAATTTCCATGTATAAAAGCTAACATCTTAAATAACCTTAGTTAAAATTGTTTTAATGAGTAGCCAGAAAGTTAAACTGGACAGGGAGTGAAACATATTTCTGCCAATCTGGGTCTAGCAAGTAAGTGGCAAGGTATGTGATAGTAAACAGTAGTAGTAGTACAGAAATACAGGAGGCATGCAATTTGAGCTGATAGGGAGGTTAAGATTGTTAGAGTGAGTCTAAGTGGATGACATATGAGCTTAGAATAGTACAGGAGTGGGGGTCTTATTAAAAGACTAGAAATTGAACTGTAGAGGGATGTAGTTGTATTGTGGAAGTGAATATGGAGTGTAGAGTAGTTCATCATTGCAGGTTAGTAATAAGCAAATTAAGTACTGTAGAACAGGTGTGGGAAGAACAGTGGAAGCATGTTGGAATGTGGGGAGGGTGAAAGGGGACTAAAGTAAGGGTGAAGCTATTAGAGAATTTAATAAGGGCTAAAGTTTGAGAATGAGGGTGAAGAAGGTGATAGGAGAGGAGGAAAAAGATCATCCACTGTTGGTACAGGAGCAGAGACATTTGTTGGTGAGGTGTTCTTTCAGTAGTGTTTTAAACTACAGCAGTGTTTTAAACATAACTCCCTTACTATCACTTAATGCTCTCTTTAAGGCCAAGAACATTGCATCAGTGGGCATCAGTGGGCCCAGACAATATCCCATGATGCCTTCTAAATAGCATGAAACATGACCTATCAGGCTCTCAGGAATTGCTATTTAATTGTAGCCTCCAAAGAGGTTTCATGCCTCATGACTGGTGAACCACAACAGTCACCCCTCTGCACAAAGGTGGGCCATCTTACAGACCCTGGAAACTACAGACCCATAAGTCTCACTAGTCTTATATGTAAAGCCATGGAAAGAATTATCATGGAAATAATCAATAGTGATATAGTAAACCTCCAGACACTGGACCCAACCCAGTTTGGTTCGATCAAGGGCAGGTCATGCCTACTCAGCCTGGTGGACTTCTTTGAGAAGGTCAACAAAGCAATGGATGAGGGCAAAATGGTTCACACTGACCACCTTGACCTGGCCAAGGCATATGATAAAATACCCCGCTCAGGCATTGTTGATAAACTCAAAAGGTCAGGTACAAACCTGTATGTCACCCTGTGGATAGCTAACTGGCTCACAGACAGGACCCAGGAAGTTAGAATTGGGGAGTCCACCTCTGCAAAGCAGCCAGTCACAAGTGCAGTCCCTCAGGGAGTGGTCCTTGGACCACCCCCTTTTGGCATTTACTTCTCTAAAGTAAAGGCAAATGTCAATGATCTCTGGATGACTAAATTTGCAGATGATTGTAAATTAGGAGCTGTTATTGAATCACACACTGACACAAATGTTATCCAAATAGGGCTGACACAAGCAAACAACTGGTGTCAGAGCCATGGACTGAAACTAAATGCCAAGAAATGCATAATAGTATCCTTCAGGAGGTCATCCACCCCTCGTAATTATTATATTGACAACACACCACTTAGAGTTGACCCAGAATTCAGGGACTTAGGGACACACATAGCCTTGGACCATCATGTGTCTACAGTAGTAAAGAAATCATTCTATATTGCACAGCTTATAAATAAAGGTATGGCATCTAAGTCCAAGTAAGTCATTGTTCTACTGTATTCGTTATTCATCAGACCTATCATTGAGTGCAGTGCCCCCTTTGTGATGTACTTAACTAGGCATATCCAACCACTGGAACATCCACAGAGGTTCCTCACTAAAAGGTCATAAGTAAATTGTCCTATGCCTCAGGGCTTTATCCCTGTATTCTGCCTCCTACAGGCTGTTGAGGGGAGATCTATGCCTGGCATACACTTCATTATCAGACTCCACTCTGATGGACCTCCTGCATATCAACAAAACAAACAGCACCAGAATTACTCATTTTAAAGTCTTAAACCTTGCCTGTGATATAAATAGGACCTGCTGGAGAGACAGATATGTATCCCAGACACTACCCCATCTCTGGAACAGGCTTCCCATTCATGTGAAGCAGAGTATCTCCCTAACCCAATTCAAGTGCAATTTTGACAACTGGATGGGGAACAGGAGATTCATCCCTGGTTTGGCACCTATGTCTCTAATGGATACAGGCATCTGCAAATGGTTCATCTCCCAAGCCCCTGCTTATAAATGTTTCATCTCACAAGCCCCTTATTACACTTATTAAGGGTATCAGAACTTGTCAGAGATTTTGGATGTCTGGTTAGGCTTAAAAATGCCCTTGTGGTTGTTAACCTCGTAAACACCTATGAACCAATATAAGTACAATGACCTTCTGTGTCCACCCATGAGCAGAGCTGGTTTTAGACTAGGAGTGGTTCAGGGGCATTGGTGTGTTGGGGTCACTAGACCGACAGAACTTCTGATGATATGAGTATGATGCATTTATCCCTTAATTTTTGAGAGATAACTGTTAAACTGAGCAAATGACAACAGGGTCAGATATTTTTATCCAGACTACCCTGCTAAGTAGTTATAGTCACTTATATGCACTATTTAGAAATCAAATTTTGATAAAAGAGGATGATCTTGTAATGTGTTTTTCCATTGTTTCAATCAGACTGTTGCTACACATTAAAATATTGAATTTTGCTTCACATAATCACATTAGTCCTACAAGGGTCTATATTATATGTTCAAAGCTTGAAAACTTTGAACGTTAAATAATCAAATTTAAATGTTCAAAGTTTCAAACATCGAGCTTATAATAAAAAAAAAAACAAAAAAAAAAAACAAATGGAATTTACCTGACTAGTGTAGACAGCAGGAAAAAGCCCCCTTGCACCCCCTGCTCTTTAAATACACCAACTCTGAGACCACGCTATAGCGCAGTAAAGGGAACAGTCATTAGTTTGCGGTTATATCACGGTATCGAAAGATGAAAATAGCGAACGCTATTTCATCGAACCTAAAATATCTAAAATATCTAAACCACATAATATCGAACATTCAGAACAGGAAATTTTTTCCTTGGGAAAAAATTTGCTATTCCGAAACACATACACACAACACAAGCACACCTAAAAAACATCAATCCACACACATACACTTATAATCCTACAAATAACCCTACACTAAACTGTACATGCACTACTATCTATCCACTTACCTTAACCCAAACCCTAACCCTAAGGTCCTTCACTATCGCACACTCACCTAACCCACGCCCTAACCCTAACTCACTTAACCCTCCCATAACCCGCACTCTAACCCTAACTCACCTAACCCATGCCCTAACCCTAACTCACCTAACCCGCACCCTAATCCTAACAACCACACAATCGCACATTTAACTGAACCCTACCACGTAAATTTCCAACACAGCGCTGAAAACAGCAAAGCCACAGAACCGGCCAACTGAATTCTTTCCCTAGGAAAGAATTCGGTGTTCTGCAGCTTCGCTATTTTTAGCATTCACTCAAAACGGGTCGATATTAGAACATTTGAAGTTTTAAAACTTCGATGTTCTGATATAGACCCGTTAGTTTTGGGTTTGGTTTTTTTTTTTTTAGTATTATGTGTTCGATGTTTGAAACTTCGAACATTTAAATTAGATTATTTAACGTTCTAAGTTTTCAAACTTCGAGCATATAATATTGACCTGTTCTACAAAGCCAAAATAATAAGCAAACAGCACCAGACAGCTAGTCGTTTTCCTCTACAGAAGACAGTCACAGTTATTGTACCAAATCTGTCTGCACATATCAGCTGTCCAGTTAAGTAGTCCATCTTACTCTAGTCCTTCAAAGTCAAATAGTGGCTATTTAACTGAACAAAAACAAGAATGTCAGTTACTTTCATCCAGCCAACATCAACCCCAACCAGCAGTTATAGCCATAATATCTGATGGCTATGTAATATTATTATACTAGCACAGTCCACACAAACAAGATGCCACACATTAAAATATACCAGTTCCTAGTTGCACCACATGAATCACAAAGCCAGAAAAATATTTCCTAAAATATTTATTTGATGATTGCCACCATTATTGTAAAATTAGAAATAACATTTTTCACCATGCCATTCCTCTCATTCCAACTGCTCACATAAATCACAAAGCCAGAAATATTGCCCAAAATATCTGGTTGATTACTGACAGCATTATTGTAAAATTATTAATAACACTTCTCACCCTACCATTTCCCTCATCCCAACTGCTCACATAAATGACAAAGCCAGAAGTATTGCCCAAAATATCTGGTAGATCACTGCTATAATAATTGTAAAAATAATAATAACACTTACCTTACTGTGTCTTTCTCCTTGTCCCAACTGCCTACACAAATAATAAAGCCAGAAAAATTGTCAAAAATATCTGGCTGGTCACTGCCAGTAGTAGTATTGTAAACATTATACATATCTCACTAGTAATGTGTCCTTCCACTCATCTCTGTCCAGAATTATGCAAAATTTCCCTGAATTTGACCACTTTCCTTCATTAATAATTTTTCAATCTTTTTTACTATTACAGTCAGTAAAGACAGGCATTGCAGATTTATACTCCGACTCATTTATTCATGGATGACTTTAACTACCCCTCTATAGACTGGGAAATGTACACTGCCTCATACTCACAGGCACAGCATTTCCTGGACTTTATCAACACAAGCACTCTGGAACAGATAGTGCACATTCTGACCAGAGGATCAACCCTACTGGCTCTGGTACTCACCAACAAGGGAAGAGTGTTGCATTGCTCCTTACCCCACCCAATGTCAGATCCTCACTGGTGAAGTCGAATCACAAAGCTGTCTCATTTGAAATAAAAATCAACCCAGAAAATCCATCTAGGCCAGTAAAAGTTAAAAACTATTCAAAGGCAAATTACATCCTATTAAGTGACAGTTTGTCAAAATTCAAGGCTCCTCTCAACATGAGACCACAGTTACTTATGCAGAATTATTCAAAGAGTCACTATAAAAAGCATGTGAATGGCTGTGTAGAGGCTGCCATGCCCACCAGAAATAAACCCTCAACAAACTCTAAAAGCAAATCCCACTGGTGGAATCCTCATCTAAACAGGGTCTATAATAGAAGAAGGGAACTTATGGCTAAAATCAGGAAAGCAACTCCTTTAAAGAAAAGTGCTCTCTTGTATAACTAAACAAGAAGCTAAGAGGCCTAATTAACTCCAACAAGGCCAACTACAAGGTTAGAATAGCTTTGTAGGCTAAGGATAAGCAGAAGGCCTTCTTCAGCTATGTCTGTGACCTTAGATGTAACACATAACAATGTGCTGAATTGGTGGTGAATGGTACCACTGATCAGGGTGACATAGCAAATCTACTTGCTAATAAATTCAGCTCAGACTTCACCCTCCACCTCTGCAGCTCCACCAGGTGAAATCCTCTACAACATACTTACCCCAGCTATCAGCAGGGACCAGATGCTGGCAGTGCTTGCTGAAGAAAAGAACACCATCTCCATGGATTCTAACAACACCTCTGGTTGCCCCCTGAACAGTCTAAAATATGACCTAATACGACCACTTGAGGTACTCTTCAACTACAGCCTTGAAACAGGCAAACTCTCCAAGTGACTGGAGGACCAAAACAGTCATTCCCCTCCACACAGGCTGGCCATCAGCCAACCCAGGAAACTACTATTCCATCAGTATAACAAGCCTAATATGCAAAGCTATGGAACGAATTATCATGGAAATGATAAACAAGGACATCGACGACCTATGTACACTGGACCCATCACAATTTGTTTTTCTTTGTTAAGGGAAAGTTATGCCTAATTAACCTGATAGACCTCATTGAAAGGGTTACCAAGGCAACGGACAAAGGTAAAACACTGCATACTGTGTATCTCCACCCAGCTAATGCATTTGGTATAAAACCCATCTAAGGCATTGTTGACAAGCTCTCTGATTTAAGCATAAACCCTTACACCACTCACTGGATTGCCAGCTGGTTCACAGACAAGACCCAAGAAGTCATGATCGGTGATATCACCTACACCAAGAGACCAGTCACCGGTGAAGCACCCTAGGGCTTGGGGCCGGGCCTGCTCCTGTATGGCATCTAATTCTCAGATATCAAGGATAATGTTCAGGGCCTCTGGCTCATCAGGTTCACAGATTAATGAAAATTGGGGGTTTTATAGATTCCACCAAGACACACAAACATCTTGCAAGTAGGTTTAACACAGATAAATGACTGGTGGCAAAGCCAAGGCTGAAAAGTTAATTCCAAAAAAATGCATTATAATGCCCACTGGGAAACAAGTCAACCCAGTAATACAGGATCTGGGAACATATATAGACAGGAATCTGGCCTTTGACCAGCATGTAGATAAGATAATAAGAAAATCATTCTATGTCACCCGACTTATAGGTAAGGGTATGGCATCCATGTCCAAGGAAGTTATAATACCACTTTACTTGGCCCTTATCAGACCTGTCATTGAATATAGGGTCCCCTTTGACATGTATCTAACCAGACACTTGGAACAGTTGGAACTCCTACAAAGGTTTCTTACCAGGAGAGTCAAGGGCATGAATACCCTGTCCTACACTGATTGCAAAAAGGGATCTGTCCCTGTATTCAATCTCCTACAGGCTGCTGAGAGTGATCTTTGCCTGGCTTACAGACCTTCCTCAGACCCAGCTCTATCTGTTGCACATGCGCAAAACAAACAGCACAAGAAGCATCAGATTCAGGAATCCGAACTTCACTTGTGACATAAACAAAACACGCTGAAGATATAGATATGTGTCTCAAAGGATCCCTACACCATGGAATAGGCTTCCCATCCTTGTCAAACAGAGTTCATCCCTGACCCTCTTCAAACAAAATCATGACAGTTGGACGGAAAATCATAAATTTACCCCTGGTCTGGCTCCCATGTCTCTTATGGGCAGAGGCCATCAACAAGAAAAGTATTATCCTAACTAACACTCAACCTACAAATCCTTAGCTACTTGCTTACCAACATGCTATCCCTACCATATGATAGGAAGTTGTTAGCCTAGTTACAACCTATGAACAACAACAGCAACAAAAACATTTTCAGGTGGCTTCATGCCTATATCTGAATTGTTAGGTGTTCCCTACTCCCCTTGTCCTTACAACTATTAAGCTAATGTAATATGACGCGAATGTCAAGTTAACTGGAAAACTGCCACCTTGGAGTGCCTGATGTTCTGCAGGTGCATTTACTTGTAGTTGGGGTGCTTTACTTATATATTTTTATTGTTTTTTGAGCTAAGAAAGATTGCTCTAAAAATAGATAGATAAATAAATAAATAAATATAGAAAGAGGGCCCCTATACCATGGCATCATGGGCAGGCACCTAGTTTGCCTATGCATAAGGCTGGTCCTCCATCATTGTGGTGACCTCAGTTATCAGAGTATTTTGAACATAAAAATAGACACATTTCAAAAAGATGAAGACATACCTCTCAAATGCATAGATTTTCACAGAATGCAATATTTTTGTTTCATATTTTTGCTCCATTTTTCATACAACTTTGATTTTCTGGAAAAACATTGTCAAGTCATTAAAGATTGATGTCAGAAAATCATGACAGACATTTGAGTTTGAGATTTCATACCCTTCAGAAAATTCATGCTAACACAAAACCTGTTATTCTATCAACTTTCTGCGTTTGTAAGAGCAATATTTAAAAAGTGTCCCTATTTTTGGGCCTTTTCCCCTCATTATTTATGGCTTTGCCCAGATGTCTTGCCCTAAGAGGTTGAGTTATGGACGCATATTTAAGTAATTTTCTTTGCATTCCTGGATAAATAACCGATACTCTTTATAAAATTCCTTGATTACCTTCATTTCTTCACTGATACCTCCCTGCCCTGTGCTACCCCACCCCTTCTCTTTTTATTAAATTTTCATTTCATGGAAAAACCCTTTATTTTTTTTAGCCCCGCCTCTCTTTAGTTGGAGGTGAATTCTAAGAGGACCTTTAATTGTTCACATTTTTTTCATTTTGTTTGTTTTTCCTGGAAAATGCTTCTTTGTTTTCCAGCAGTTTATTAGTCATAATCTACCCTACATCCCCAAGCATAGTCCCTGTAAGCCCTTCACTCTTGCTTCTACTAGCTCACACATCGTATTGAATGCATTTTTGTCCCTTCTTTGTGCTCCGGACTGCAAGAGTGGAACATCTCTATACATTACATCTTTTGAATTGCTCAGTCATTTTCACTTATCACTGTACTCATCATACGCTGAATGTTATATATAAAATATATTCTCCAGAAATGCATACAGCTCTCTAGAAGCAGCATTACCAAAGTTACATGCACAGACAGGTCTCTCTGTCATGAACCCCCCCCCCCAACTTTGAACTCTGATGTTATACATCTCTGCATTCATTTTTGCCATCCCACTCTTTCTGCCCCCTTTGATTAAGATGAGCTGTCAAGTTTTGGAGCAGACAAGCCGAAAATCCCAGCTTTAGCTGAAAGTCTCACCATTGGTTTTAATAATTGGCTCCAGTAAAGATTCTATAAAATGCATCTCACAAAGGTAAAAAAAACAACCACGTTGCTTTTGATTTAGAAATATTAAGTACTGCGTTGAACATATATTGGATAGCAACTACAGAATATTGGTGGCAGAATGACATGAAACAGCTGTCAATGTTCCATGGTTGGGGGGTAAATATAAATCTGTTTTTTTTTTTGTTTGTTTTGCTCCTCCACTGGATCTGTCTGATGGTTCTGTTACCTACTTCACAAAACTGGCAATCCATGGGCTAGTAATAGTCCAGTGACCTATTTATTTTTGTCTGGGATGCTGAATCCTTGCATTTGATCCTTTTTTTGATTATAGTCAAGTGGTAAGAAATGGGCCAGCTTATATTTGAAATGGAGTGGCCTCCCATCCTCATTTGAAGGTCCTCCCTTCCTCCACTGAGTGCAGCCTGCTGAAGGATAGATGACATTGTACAGCTAGTGCACTTGCATGGGTCTTCTCCTTACTTCCAAGGGTGATGCACTCAGTGCTTCCTCTAAGTATCACTCAAGCAACAAGGCTGAGGCACGTCCCTCCAGGATGAACATTATAGCAGTGGGTGCTCACTACCATTTTCCCTGCCGAAACTATTCCAACACCCAAGCTGCTAATCAAAGCCAGTTAATCTGGGTCATAATCAGGGATTCATCTCTCCATTTCACAGAGCTGGTGTATGGGGAATAAGTCATGTTTCAAAATGAAGAAACTCACATATTCATGTGCACTTTCCAGACAGTGATACAACTTTAAAGCATGCATATGAAAAAGGAAAAAATGAGCTAAATAGTCTTCACAAAACCTGAATTTCAAAAGTAATCCATTCATTCATCATTTCAATTGAGTGCATTTGTCCTTATTGCTATACTATGTTCCTTATCTTGGAAGCTAAATATGCTTGGGACTGGTTCATACTTGGAAAGGAGACTAGCTGGGAGTATTTCTTTACAGTGTTTCTAGTAGTCACATTATGTAAGTCATATGACAGGACCTACACTATTTTATCACATGATTTTTTTAGTGTCAGTTCTGTAGAAGCCCAAATTAGTATTTGGAAGAAAGTACTCATCTTAAGGAATAAATGAATGGATTACTTTTGAAATTCAAGTTCTTGTGAAGAAGATTCCGCATTTTTTTTGGTTGTATGTCAATTGAATTGGCAGACATTTTGCTTTTTGTTGGTTACATTTTCTGGCTGTACAAGAATCAATTCCACAGATCTCTGTCTATGGAAATTGAATCATACCTTAGTGGAATTAAATTTTCACAGAGGATTAAGGCTATGAGCTTCTAATGAGCTTCATTCTGTAGTCACAGGTTCAAATCCTTCAGTCTTATTTGTTTTCTGTGTGATTCTCAGCAACTCACTTAACCAGATGGTGCTCCCTGGCCATCCATGGAAAAAAACACATGCTCCCTGAGGGCTTACCTGGCAAAAAATAAAATAAAATAAATCTAGATATCTTGCGTGCTTATTCCCCTTATGTGTTATTCATGAAACCACTTTCAGCACTAGATTATACACACCCACAGTACTCATTTGGAGTAGAACTACTCTGTTTTTCAGATTATTATTTTGAAAGTCTGCTGTATCATCTGGTGGGTTAGATTTGTTTTTGAGTGCATTTTGCCTGTAATAAGCATTATTGCCTATAATAAATCAGTGTACCACTGACATGAGCATATGCGTGCTTCATCCAGCTAACAAGGCTATTAGAACATGAATGCTAAACATGAAAGCAGTAATAAATGCATTGAAATCAAACCATTTTTCAGCAGTAACTGCCTTCACACAAATTACCCCTTTTTCTCTGTCATCATCTTTGTTGGAATGCTTCTGACATATTTTGCTGAATTTATAGAAGCACAACTAAAGTAAAATTCAACAAAGTTATTCACTTCTACAAAATTCTGCAAATAAAGTTTTGAAACAAATTCTCTTTAGTTGCCTCTTTGTGAGTACAGGGAAATCTGAGATGATAAAGTATTTCTGATTGTCTAGATTTAGTAAAAGTGTTTCTTGCAAAATAATTCATGGCAGTTTTTAGAAATTAATTGTAGTCAAAATCGGCAGTAGAATGGATCTGAGCCTAGAGTGGCAGAAATAAATTAAATATTTATAATATCCTAAGAAAATGTGTAAAATCAATAATGCAGCTGGAATAATATCACTCTGTGTGTAAGACCTAACAATATTTGAAACCATACAAGTATCTCTTTTCACAAGTGTTGGATGAGCAGTGCTTGTTAAGTGACTTATTTAGTTATGCAATATGCAGCTGAAAGTCTTGAGAATCCACTACAGATATATACTGTTTGCAGCAAGTTCCTTTAACCTACCAAGTTGTATTATTTATAAAGTTCTGGTGCAGAATAGTTTGTGCCATACTAGATGTGAGACATTATAGTAGCTCAGAGAGCAGAACATTCTGGTAACAGCCCCCCCATGTCTGAAGTTACAATACTGGAATTTTGGAGTGGCATGTTGTAAAGACGATATACCCATATTGCATAGGGGGTCTACTTTAAGCTCTCGAAAGCAGTAAAACTCAAATTAGAATCACTCAACATGGAAAGAGCGAACCGAGAATATGTCGAACGAACGAAACCATGAAAGGGGAAATATTGAAATTGCATAGTTGGCCTGTCTGCGGTATAGCTCCGTAAGGTAAGTGTGTGATAGTTATGGACATTAGGTTTAGGGAGGGGTTAAGGTAAGTGCATATGTAGGTAGTGTATGTAAGGTTTTGTGTAGGTAATGTATGTAAGGTTTAGTGTAGGGTTTTGTTAAGTGTATGTGCATGGAATATTTAGTTTGTTTGGGTATAGCTCCATAGGGGAAGTGTGTGGTAGTTACGGACCTTAGAGTTAGGGAGGGGTTAAGGATAGTGCATAGACAGTTGTGTATGTGGGGTTAGTGTAGGGTTAGCAGTAGGATTTTGGTGCTTTAATTAAAGGTTAGAAGTAGGGATTTGGTTAGTGTATGTATGTTTTTTTTTTATTGTGTTTGGGTAGGTAGTGTGTTGCGGGTGATGGGTTGGCCAACTATGATGGTTCGAGGTTTACATTTTCACGCTTTAGTATGTTCGACATATCTGCAGTTTGCTCTTTATATGTTATGCGATTCAGAGTCGGGTTTTTCATGTTTCGAGGGTATAAAGTAGACCCTTGCAGAGGCACATGAAAACATCTGCAGTAAATTTTGCCATGCCGATTCCACTGACCTGTAATGCATTTTGAGACATGTTGCTTCTCCTTGTTTTATATGAGTTAGATTATTATCACTTTGGCAGCCCATCACTGACATTGCCACTATTAATATTACAATGTACTTGTCTGTGACACTGAGAAAGCACCGCAAAGAATAAAAGTTAGCTAAATCTACATCTTGGCTTATAACCTGCTAGGTGTTCATAGGTTCATAGGCTCATAGGTGTTTACTAGGCTAACGACCACAGGGACCTTTTTAAACCTAGCCATGCATCCCAAATCTGTGACAAGTTTGGGTACCCTTGGTAAGAGTATGCAGGGGCTTGGGAGATGAAATATTTACAAGCAGGGGCCTGAAAGATGAACCATTTACAGGCTGCCTGTGCCCATTAGAGATATAGGTGCTAAGCCAGAGATGAATTTCCTGTTCCCCATCCAACTGACCAAGATACACATGAATTGGGTTAGGGTGGAGCTCAGCTTCCCATGGATAGGGAGCCTGTTCCAGAAAAATAAGAGTCATTGGGATACATACCTGTTTCTCCTGCAGGTCCTATTGATATCACAGGCAAGATTTAAGTCTTTAGAATGGGTAATTCTGGTGATATTTGTTTTGTAGATATGTTGAAGGTCCATCAGTGTGGGGTCTGACAATGCCCTGTATTCCAGGCATACATCTGCATAGAGCATATTACTTATGCCTTGTATTCTTTTAGTGAGGAACCTCAGTGGATCTTCCAGTTGCCAGATATGCCTGGTTAGGTACTTACCAAAGGGGCATTATACTCAATGATAGGTCTGATTTATGCCAAATACAGTGGAACAATGAATTCCTTGGACCTAGATGTCATACCTTTGTTTATAAGTTGTGCAGCATAGAATAATTTCTTCACTACTGTAGACATGTGGTGGTCAAAGGTAGATTACTGTTTATGTGTGTGCCTAAGTCCCTGACTACTTGGTCAACAATAAGGGATGTTTTGTCAATATGATAGTTAAAAGTGGTAGATAACTTCCCAAAGGATACTATTATGCATTTCTTGGAGTTTAATTTTAGTCCATGGCTGTGATACCAGTTGTCTGTCTGTGTCAACCCTTCCTGGAGAACATTTGTGTCAGTGTGGGATTCAATGACAGTTCCTAATTTGCAATTATCTGCAAATGTTGTCACCCAAAGACCATTCACATTGGCCTTGACTTCTGAGAAGTAAATGCCAAAAAGGAGTCATCCCAGGACCGATCCCTGAGGGACTCCACTTGTGATTGGCCTCTTTGTAGGTGTGGATTCCCCAGTTCTAACTTCATGGGTCCTATCTGTGAGTCAGTTTTTACTCAACATCTTAGTAATCCTGATTATTTTTCACTTGATTGTTTTGAACAATTCTTAAGAACTATCAAAAGATGTGATAAATGATAAAGCTGATGTTGCCTTTCTTGGTGTCACTGGCATCATGTGTAACTTTAAATACTGGTTGGTTTGGGGTGAAGGGTTATTGAGTCCAATTCTTGGAACTGGATGAAGAAGGCTTCTTCAGTATGCTGAGGGACTTTAGCTTAAATAAACAAACATCTAAATCCAATGCTCATCATTGAGCACTATCAATCAGGTATTCAGATGCTGTGTAGGCAGTATTTGGAAGAAGAAAGGATTATTTACAGATCTATATTAAATTGTCGCCCACTTAGGTTGTCGAATGCCTAAACACCGACATCTAAATGTAGACAACTAAAAATCGTGAACGGCAGTTTCCACACAGGGAAACAAATCATTTGGCTGTCACGGTGATTTTTCCCTGTGTACAACATAGAGCGATCTTGGAGTTGGTATATTTAGCTAGGGGTGGTCTGGGGGGCACAGCCCCCTGCATTGGGGGGGGGGGCAAATCCCCTCCCCACTTGATTTCTGTTTAAATTTTTTTTTACTCTGGCCAACAGCTTTCTTTCCCTGTGTGGAGTGTGCCATTCGCAATTTTAAGATGTCGACCTTTAGGTGTCGACGTTTCGGCATTCAACAACCTAAGTGGTCGATGATGTAATATAGACCCATTTAGAAGACAATGAAAAAGACATAACACAAAATCAGCACATCTTTTCAAAAGAAAACTGTCTTGGTTCATACTTCCTTAGTTCCTTCCTTCCTTCCTTCTCTAGCTTCCTTAGTCTCCTTCTACATCCCATCACGGACCCTCCGTACTTCTAACCAACAATTACTTGATGTCTACCACCCAAAAAGGTCAGTAGACAAACTACTCTACAAATACTCCCTTGCCCATGCTTGGAACAAACTTCCCCTTGACTTACATTTAATCTCCCACACCTCACACTTTAAAAATTAACTAAAAGCTTATTTTCTCAATTCCAGGACCTGCCCTTGCCATGATCCCACCTAGTCTTCCTTTCCTTTATCTACCCTCAAAAGGTCCATACTTAGTACCTCATTACTCCTCTCTCTCCAATGTGTCTACTATGCATTTGCATAATTTTATACAAACAAAAAAATGTTATTGTTGACCTATTGAACTATATCAATGTAAAATTATGTTAAGCTTCTTTTTAATGCAACTTTAACTTTATGCATGTAACCCAACATATGTGAATCTTTTTGCTATAACTGCTATTATATCAATATTGTTTAAATTTGTACTTGTTTAAAAATGTACTACTGGAGCTTTTCTCCTCGGGTCTCCACTGAAAATGGGCCACAAACCCAGTTGGACAAACCCGGTTAACAAATGTCAATAAATAAATAATAAAATACTTTGTACTTTATACTCCATTGATGAGATGTCATTGTAGTACCTGACTGTTGAATGTGTTGCCAATGTTTCCACAGACAGATTAGTTCTGGTATTCACTGCTTCATTGAAGTAGTGTTAATTGCAGACTCTTATTCATTTCTCTAACTGCCTGCTTCTGTTATTAACATCTCACTAACAGGCCCATTTATTTCTTTAACCTTCTCATGGTTTACATAATGATGTAGTTTCTTACTTGCAGACATAATTTCAATTATATCCCTTCTTACTCTTTTTTTTTCCTGCATGAAGATGTAGGTATTGCAATTTTCTGTCTCTGGCATTGAAAAGCTTCTTCACCATTTTACTTGCATTTCTCCGTTCAGCCTCTTCCTCCTCCATATGTTTCCTGACTTCAGACCTCAGAAATTGATTTACTAGTGAAGAGGAGATCTTCATATCACATGCTAGTGAGGTAGTATGTCTACTGTTCTGGTTCACAAACTGTCCCACATTGCATTCAGTCAAAACTGACATCTCTCCTACAACTCTACTCTATTACAGTGACATTTGTACTTAATCAGTTCTGCTTTTTCATGGCTCATTCCCTGATAATCATGATCTCTAATATGACCTTCCCCATTGTATACCTACCCTTTATACACACATCAGTATACCCAAGATGCTTAACATTCATAGTCTACAAATCAAACTGTAAACTTAATGGATGTAGCCATTCCTTAAGATTACAAAAAAGATGTTTGCCTTATTTCTACCCCCTCTAAGGTACCTGTGCTGTTTGCTTATTACTACTGAATGAAAGCAGGTTTTCATTTATTTCCATATGTTTTGCAACATTCCACATGAAAAAAATGAAGATGGGACGACCCATTGTCAAGTTCCCCACCACTATGATGGTCAATTTACCATCTTCTCAAGTTGGGAAGCAATTGTCATTCACCATTACTTAAGTACTTGTATTTTTTAAACCTAAATATTTATCCCTTGAGATCCCAGTTTTAGGAAAAGATGGGAGTGTAGCCTTACTTTTTAAAGTCCAAAAAGGCACAGTTCTTTAACATGCTGGTTTGAATGGCTTTTGCTTAAATTTTATGAATATCACATCAATTGCATGCTGTCATTTACCACCTCCTAAAATGCATTTTAATTAAAGTCACATGACATATTTCCCCTATTCTCCTCATGCACTCCTTGCTGTCCATTAGTATCTGAAGTTACTAAGACTGATCATCATCCTATTAGACTAAGGTTTTTTTTTATCTTGTGGCAAATCTCATCCCTTTTTAGCAGACAAGTGTAGCACAATGCTCATTATGGTGAGTTCAGGCACATGTACACATCTGCTTACAGGTGATGCTCACCTAGGGTGCTGCTTCACTACTGATGCTCACCTGGGATGCTGCTTCACTAGTGATGCTTAGCTGAGGTGCTGTTTCAGTAGGGATGCTCCTCTGGGATGCTGCTTCACTAGTGATGCTCAGCTGGGTTGATGCTTCTTCACTAGTGATGCTCACCTAGCGTGTGGACCTGGAGTGCTGTTTCACTAGTGATGCTCACCTAGAATGCTGTTTCACTAGTGATGTTCACCTCTGGTGCTGCTTCACTGTTTAGTGTGCTTATGCTGACCAAGTCCTTGTGCAGTACTGGGTTTTCCCAAGATGGTGCTTCTCCACTAGCATGTTGCCAACTCCATCCCCTGTATAGGACAATTTAGAGTTAATTAATTAATTACCTCTATCCCTCCCTGACTTAGCCCTCTTGTGGTCAGAATTACTAACTGGAGCTGGGTAATCTAGGATGGAGTAAGGGCCAAACCCTCCATAATACATAACTGATGTCCTACCAAATACATTAATGAAGGCAGTAGTCAGTTTTAAAGCAGAAGTCCCATCAACTGCCTAACAATGAAGAAAGACACATCCTTCATTTACTAGCTCAGTTCTTACTTTCTCTCACATTCATTTTTTTTGTGTGTCTGAGGGTGTGATTATATTTATTAAAATTAAAATTTTATATGAGATCACTTTCAGTGCTTTTTCATGCCACCTCACATTAATAGTTATTTCACCTAAAACATGCTTTTCTCATATAAAACATCTACAGTGTTCTCCTGAGGCATATTTCCTGAATGTATTCCATCCATTTTGAAAGCAGTGCCATCCTTCAGGACTGCAATCCTTCTTAAGACACTTTCCTTGGGAATGGCATTTTTGTCTCCCATTTATGTTTATCCTTGTTTGGCTGTTTTGCCTCCTCCCAACACAGTGTGGACCACATACAAGCATTTGCTCTCATTGATACTTTTATAAGCTAGTCTGTGAATTCTCATTTATATATACATACATATATAGATCTAGGACGTTTGCTTGAATGAGCAAATGTCCGAATCCATAACCACAGAACACACCTTAATGAAAGCGCTTTTATCGAAAAAGCGCTTTCGTTAAAGTGTGTTACTAAAAAAAAAAAAATACTACATTAATGTTTTATCAGGGGGGCTGTGCCCCCCACCCCCCCACTTTAATATTCTCCCTCCGAGACCACACTACAGTGGGGAAAAGGGAATTTTCCCTTATCCGCACTGTAGGATGGCCTCAGCAACAGGCATACTTACGTTAAAGCACTTTTGCGTAAGTATGCCTGGCCGTTTGGGTTTCAGACATTTGCTCAAATGTCCTAGATCCATATATATATATATATATATATATATATATATATATATATAATATGTAAGGATTCACTACTGAATCTCGAAATGACACAATCCTGAAGACCTAAATAGAGAGACTATAAGCCCAAAACCCCACATTACCGAAATATTAAAACCGCAAAATTCAAAATCGTGAAAGTACTACATACATACAGCACACACACAAACATACACACAGCCTCCCCCATAACCAAACAAACCATCCTACACTAAACATAAGCAGGTGGGGCTTCACCCCCCTGCACCCCCCACACCCCCCCTTCTTTAATATTCTAACTCCGAGATTGCACAAACATACACGCAAGGCAAACTGACACCCACACATTACAGCCCCTCACACACACACACACACACACACACAGACACACACACAGACACACACACACACACACACACACACACACACACACACACACACACACACATCACAGTCACAACACACACTTACACACACTAAAGCCCCTCACAAACACGCTTACACACACATACTTACCTGAACCACAACACTAGAAGCGCTAACTCAAAATCCCTTAACATCGGGATTTTGAATTTCGCGCTTCTGGTCTTTCAGTAATGTGGGGTTTCAGCTACATGGTCTCGAGCTTTTGAAATTCGAGATTTCAAAAGTTCGAAATTCAGTAGTGTTCCCATGTGTGTATGTATATATATATATATATATATATATATATATATATATATATATATATATATATATATATATATATATATATATATATACACACACACACACACACACACACACACACACACACACACACACACACACTTGCTTTCCTCCTCTCTTTTGGGTTGCGAAGTAACATACAATCTTTTTTGGACCCCCCCCCCCCCCAATTGCTTTGCATTTACCTACAGTTTTGCTTTTGGCTGTTCTTTCTCATTTCCATCTTTTTATCTAGCTAACTTCTTGGACAATCTCTTGCGGAGTTTCATTTTCCTCCTTTGTGTCATTGTCCTACAATGTAACTCATGTCTTTTTTTTACCTAATCTATGCCCCAGTTATCAATGGTGACATTGACGGGATATGTTTTTCCTTTTTTTTTTTCTGGGTATGAGCTTCTAATTGTTTCAGAAGCTTCAGCTGGATTAATACTACATTAAGAAAAAAAAAAACACTCTGCGTAATTAGTCCCATCAATGTTGTCTTTAAAGAATAATATATTTTCAACAAAGGTCAAGATAGTAAAGCTATGATTTCCCAGTATAACATGACTGTGAGTACTGGACTATAAGTGAGGTTGTGCACCAGATAATTGGTGCTTTTGTACTATGGTACTGAATGTTATACTCACAATCCCCCTTTTTGTTCTTCTCTTCCCTTCCTTTCTTTCCCTTGTTTTTAATTCAGACTTTCCCAAACCTGTTCTGATTCCATCGTATGACTTCTGTTGTTTTCTTATTTCCCATCACTGAACAATCCTGATTCATTTATCTTATCTTGTCTATTTATTTCATTTTATTTCTTTTATTAATTGACAATGCTCATTTTTATCACTCTCAGGGAGAAAAGTACCGCAACAGTGTATTAAAGGATTAAACAATACATATGCTATTGCATCTTGGGTGTAGTTATTTACAGTTACATGTGCAAACACATACATTTTGACATACAGTAAACCACATATGTATGCTGTATCATACAGTAGAATAAAGCACAGAGCTAAGTTAACTGGGTCTTAGAGAAAAATAGTTGGGTTAACATTCTTAGGTTTATACTTATTTATGATAAATAAAAAGAAAAATGTAATAGTCAATACTGTTAAAGTGTATTAGCGTACAAAAAGTTGTTAAGAACATTAGAGGTAGTGCAACAGTTTGAAGAAAGGAAGGAATGTCTAATGTTTATAACTAGTCGTCCGGATGAGGCAGAGGACTTTTATCTGGGCTGTGCTGTTTTCAGGACTTAGTGTGAACAATAGATAACTCCAAGACTTGAAAATGCCTACAGAGAGGTTAGAGTCACCATTACTGCTAGCGGGAGGTAAATGCTTTGTCAATGAACTTACTTTAGGCTCTAATTCAGCAAGGTAAATTGTATCACTGTAAAATGATAGGAGGATATTTATGAGACTAGTATATTACTTTATAGTGGCTGTTAAGGTTAAGAAGGACCTTCAGTCTGACCTAGATATTGGATCAGAAGGGCCTGCAATGATAAGTTCTGGGAAGTATGATTGCAGGTGAATAAGGGGACTGCATAGTAGACCTTTTTGATTTTATCCATAAGAGTTACTGTTATGTTGGCAAAAGATGTAAAACTTTGCAGAGCAGAGCAAAATGTGTGCCTACAGCCAGTCTGGCTTGACAGCGAGACAGAGATGACCATGATAGAAGTTACCTAAAGTGCAGCTGCATTGTAGGACAATGTGAGTGGTGTGATTATCAAATATGAACATGAATTTAAAAGTGATTCCTAGTAGTTTAAAGGAAGAGATTACTTCTAATGATGTTTGGTCTTAGCCATCCCTTTTAGATTGTGAGGATCACTGAAACCTGACAATAAAAACATAACTTTGATATCATTGCAGTTTTACTGAAGAAATATCTGCATCTGAATACAATACAGGAAGAATAGACTTCCCATACATGTCAAGCAGAGTACCTCACTGACATAGCTAGGTTTGTAAAGGCCCCATGGCCATTAGCCTAGTACACACCTATGAACCTATAAATCTATGAACTGGAAAATAGATTAGATTTCCAATAGTAACCTGCTGGCCTTGAAAGGGTAGTGTCTTCTACATGCTGCCTAACTGATGCAGGTTGGGGGACTTGGGGATGGCATTTGCAAATCTGGTAAATGGGAGGGGACTGAATATGGATCCCTGGGCGAAGCCCATATTAACTGGTTGAGATGGTGACATTTGGTTGGACTAGCAGGTAGGTTGTATGCCCCAGAAAACTATGCTGCTCTGTTGTATATAATGACTAGTTTAAAATCAGCAAATTAGTTGGTTAGGTATGACCATATCAAAAGTTTTCATATGTCAAGAAATGTAGGACCTACATAATTCTCTCTATTTGTGTTTTGCCTTGTGTAGCTGATAAATGTGAATAGACTACCTGGTAATACCTAATTGGGCTGTTCCTGTACTGCAGAAAGAATGGAAGCTACATTGGGCATCAGACTGCAGGTTATTTTTTACTTCTTTAATCTAGTATTTACCAATGCATGCATTAACAAGATACATTGACATCTTACTGGATATACTTTATTGTTAATAGCACTCTCTGTCACCTGTGTTTGCAATAAATACCATGCATATTGTCACTGTGAGGATGTCTTTTATTGTTTTCCTAGCTCATTTTACTTGCAAACTAACTAGAGGTTTGCACATTCCCTCCTAAACAATATTTGATATAGTATTCAAGTATGTAATGATATGTCCCTAGACCGAGATCTGTTTTTAATTGCCTATAACAACACCTTAGTACATTTACAGCCTGCAGAGGTGCACTTGTATCAGTCAAGTCTTGTGCAGTAGTAAAGTAAAATACAAATAGTATGTGCATGGAGAACAAGGACATGATCTGTTATTGAAACTGTTTAATCTTGCTCAGTTATGCTCTTTCTATTGCAGAATTTAAAACCATAAATAGAGCTGACATAACATTTTCAAGCTTCAATTATACAATTTTTGAAAATATTTTTTTTACCTCTGTTGTCCCTCCCATATCTGAATCATTAAGTTCTACCCATTTATTAACCATTTGTTTATCTCGATTTCTAATGTCCTAGAATACCAGGAGATGGAGGCAAAACTAGGCTCTGTGGAGGCTTTTCATTAGGGAATAGGAGATTGTTAATTAATTGATTCATTTATTTAATTCATATTTCTTGAACAGCAAAATCCAGCTGGGACAAAGACCCCTTTTCAGCAGAGACCAAGGGAGAAAAACTCCAGTACATAAAGTGTCTTTAGAGCAATGAGTTTTGGTAGGTAGGGTTGTAGTGCTGAAGCATGCCTTTTAGTGCCTGATACTTCTCAGGGAAATATATTAGATTATGAACTAGTAGTAGCTGACTATAGTTAAGGTGATGTGGGAGTGCAATCCAATTTAGTTGTTTAAGGCAGAACAGTGATGAGTTCAGAAGTGGCAATTTGCAACCAAATGAGCTATTTTGTCGTAGTATTGTTCCAGAATTTTATTTTGTGTGGACATTTGCAAGTTAGTAAAGAGTGGTGAGACATACAGTAGGGTACGTAGGACGTAGGCTTTAGCTACGGTTTCTCTAGTTTTGTCTATGTATTTTTATTCTCTACAAGAGGCTGACCCTTTGGTGGTTTTTTGTTAATAACAGCTTGGAAGTGTAGGTCAAATTTCAAGTTGTCATCAATAGTGACTCCCAAGAGTTTGGTGTTAGGACCGGTTCGACTGGGGTGTTATTTATTGAAGTGATATTGGCAAGAGTTTTGCTTTGGGAGAATATTTTTGTGGTGAAAATTATTCATTTTGTTTTTTTGGGTTAAGTAGGAGTTGTAAGTTGTCTAGCCAGGATTCTGTGGATATAAAGGATATAAAGGTTCTGTTATTCAAAGTTTGATGCTGATCTGGCTCGTCGGAGAGTTTGCGCTTTTGGCGACCTCTCCCATTTAAACAGTCCCATTTAAATTAGTCACAGTTGTCGAACTATTAGAACTGGTGATGCTGTGAAAGTGGTCAGACCAAAGTGGAGAGGTTCAGTTTTAACGGATGCTGATTCCCTTAATACTCTTAGGGATGGGAATCTGGGAGACCTTCCTTTTCCTCTACCAGTTCATTCAGAGAGAGGGGGAGGTCATACCAGGTCGGCGAGCAGAGGTCGCCAAAAGCGCAAACTCTCCGACGAGCCGAATCAGCATCAAACTTTGAAGAAAATGTGGGGGAGGACCCCAGTTCATTAATTTATAATATCTCTACTTGTGAATTGACTTCTTTTGAGGAAAGTGTTTTGAATAAAGGCCTTAGCTTTATTCCCACTAGTAGGAGCAAACTTCCAGATACCATTATGGATTTAAGAGTGTTTTGCCGTAATGTCATGTTACGTTTGTTTTATGGGAATTCTGCTATGTGGTCACCCTCTTTTAAAGGTGTGGATCCCCCTTTCAATTTCAGGAAACCTAGTTGTTTTGTACCAATGAACCATCCATTAGTTGAGGCCTATTTGAAGTTGACTGAAGATGACATTTTTAATTATTATGACACATGTAGTACTAGATATATGCATTATAGGAATAATTTAACATTTAAAGAGAAACAAGCTTTAAGAGCTTTACAGTCTAATGAACAAATAGTTATCCACCCTGCGGATAAAGGCGGTTTAATTGTGATTATGGATAGGTCACATTATGAGTGTTCGATGCGTAGTATGTTGAGTGATGGGAGTTTCTATGAGAACATTATTGCTGATGATATTCAGAGAATTGTGTCTAGGGTGTGTAATTGCATATCTGATACATTTCTGCACCACCTTATTACAGAAGGTGTGTTTTCTTTCTTGGAGGTGTCTGATCCTTTGGTTCCTCTCATACAAGGTCTTCCGAAAGTTCATAAAAACCCCTATGATCCACCAATGAGGCCGATAGTGGCTGGGTGTGGTTGGATCACGGAACCTTTTTCATTGTATGTTGAAACATTTTTGAGACCTATAGTGAATTTGAACCCTGTAGTCCTTAGGGACTCTAAACAGTTTCTATTGGATCTTTACCAGTGTCTCTCTTCAGTTAGTGACATTGAGGATGTCATTTTAGTCACTCTTGACATTCAGTCTTTGTTTACTATGATCCGGAATGACCTTGGTGTTGAATATATACATGAGTATCTTGTTTTACATAGTGAATACACCTTAACTCAAATAGATTTGCTTTGTCTGTTCTTGGAACTCGTGCTTGAAAATAATGTTTTCATTTATGGTAGTGCTCTATATCTCCAGAGACATGGCGTAGCTATGGGCACTTCTTGTGCCAATAGCTACGCCGATATGTTTCTAGCACACTGGGAGAGTAATGTTTTGTTTCCCACTTTTGCTTTCAAAACACATTTTGTTTTATCGATGATTTGTAGATGATTTGTTTTTGTTGTGGAAAGGCCCAGTGGATAGCTTATATACATTTCATGAAATGGTGAATAATTTGACCGACTGTTTAAAGTTCACCTTCACTTGGTCATATACACGTGTTGAGTTTTTGGATTTGTTTCTTGAAAAACTACCAGGGGGCATTATTAATACTGGGGTGTATCATAAAACCTGTCATAGGAATGCATTCCTATTTAGATTTAGTATGCACCCAAGTTATATCTTTAAGAATTTAATTAGAGGTCAAGGGATCAGAGCTTCCAGGTTAAATCCTACTGTTACAGGGTTTTTACAAGAGATCGAAGGTCTGAAATGTAAACTGCTGGCACTTGGGTATGCTTCTTCTAAAATAGATTCACAATGGGCAGATTTGGATCAGCTGAGATCGGATATAGCCGCTCCTTATTTTGGACCGACTATTGACCTGAATATTGATAGGAGACGATATTCTGATATTTGTGAGGTGAAGGTTCCCTTGTTTTATACATGTGATCACAAAAGAATATGTCCTATGCCCTTTACAATTTACATTCACAATAATTTCAACTTCTCAACTTCTCAACCTCAACCTCTCCTCTGATACTGTTGCATGGTTCTCCAGCTACCTCACTGATAGATCTCAATCAGTGAGATGGCACTCTGCACTCTCCCCTCCTCTCCCTGTAAAAATGGGTGTCCCTCAAGGGTCTATCCTAGCCTCTTTACTTTTTAATATCTTTACTAATCAGCTCTATACCTCCTGTCCTTAGTCATTTTTAGTGTAATATGAAGATGACTCTATAGTCATCACCACAGCCAGCTCTCCCTCTAAGCTCTTTTCAGCTACCCAGGCATCTTTTACCTTAGCTGAAACATGGCTCTCCAACAACCAGCTCATCCTTAACTCTAAAAAAACAAAGATGTTACTCTTCCTACCTAAAAAGTTCAACAATATTAAACCCTCCTTCTCCATACAGTCCCTTAATAACACTTCCATTCAGGTAGAATCCAGTACTAAACTCTTAGGAGTAACCATCGACGATCAGCTTAAATTTGCCTTGCATGTTAATAACTGCATCAAAAAGACTCATTCAAAACTAGGGCTCCTTTACCGTAACAAGAAATTCCTTACCTCTGAAGCCAAGATTACTCTCTCTCACCTACCTCCTACCTAGTATAATGTACAACAAGGTAGCTATATTTGCTGCCCAACAAACCTACAAATCCCATCACTGTCTCTCTCTAAAACACCTGAACTGGCTCGAATTACCCCACCAGCTTCTTCTCTCTCAGCTTCAGGTCATCCATTCTATCCTATACCAGCCTTCCTACTGCCCAGCACTATCCCCTCTCATCTCCCATTATTCTCCCTCCAGACCTCTCTGAAGCTCTAACCAAGACCTACTACAAATCTACAAACCCAAGTCTAAATTTGGACACAATATGTACAGCTATTACCCCACTATTACCTGGAATAGGCTCCCACTAGAAATCAGGACCCTAAACAATTTAAGACAGCCACCAAAGAGCACTTTAAAAGTCACTGGTCCTGCCACTGCACTCTCCCTCCTTAACATCCCCTACTTCTCATGCCTTAATCTACTTTCTGCCTTTAATTCTCACTAGCTCTCTCTAATCTTCCTTGACTACTCTTTCTACTGTCTTCTAAAATCTAAGTAAGCAAATTGCCTCAGAGAAACATTCTATTGTAATTGTCTTGCCTTCATGCAACTACATTATGAAAAAACTGGGTTTTTGTAACCACTTACCCCAAAAACTATACTCATCTTAATGACATATTTATTTTTATACATCTTTAAATAGTTATGCTATACTCCTGATTATTGACACTGTATAACATTGTATGGCTACTTAATGCCTTGTAATAATCATGTAACAATGCTGTTTAATGCTAATTTATAATGAAAATTGTATAATATGTTAGAGGTTTTCTCCCTAGGGCTCCACTGAAAAAGGGCTCTTCAGCTCAGTTGGACAATCCTGGTCAACAGATGTAAAATAAAATAAAATAAATAAATAGTATTTTCTCGTCTATCTGTTCTTTTAAAATATGAACCAGGAGAAGACTCAAGTGTTTTAGAAAATATGACAGCTTATTTTGGTTATTCATTATCAATTTATGTGCTGATATATACTTTATTGCCATACTTCTGGAGCCCTCCCATGACAATTTGGTTCAATCTAACTAGTTCTGAGTAATGTGCAGTTTTACTAGAGAGAAGAGGGTAATTAGAATATTCAGATTAAGTTTGGGTAACGTTTAAGAAGTGATACGGAAGACTGCAAATTCCCATGATAATGTGGATTTTTGGTATCCTATCTTTTATAGTCTGACTCTCAGTGAGCACCATAACTTTTAAGTACATTTAGACCTCCAGAAGATATGGAATAGGTCAGCTATTTGTGAGTAGCAGCACGGACAGTATGGTGAAACTTCTGAGTTGAAATTGCTGAGTATTTCGGGTCTTCTTTAAGACCTCGAAAGTATAATAGCTCGAATGTATATGGATCGAACCATATACATCGAACTATTAAACAATCCAATTGCAAAAAAAAAAAATTACAAAAAAAAAATGAAACTAGTGTAGACAGGGGGGCAAGCCCCACTGCACCCCCACGTGGGGGGCTGTGACCCCACACCCCCCGCTACTTAAATATACCAACTCCAAGCTTGCATTACATTGAAGTAAATGGAAATCTCCACCTACGGAGATTTCCATTTACATTTTCAATGTTTCGCACTTTCAGTGTACTCATGTCAAGAATATCGTATTCGATATTCTCAGACTTCAAGCATATAAAGTAGACCCGAGTATTTCTGGGGTAAAGTAAGCATTGATTGTTAGCTACCATTAATTGAGTATATGAGTTTCTTAGAAGGGATTAATTTTAATATTGTTTTGATAGATTTAGATTTTTCTTTTTCAGTAATGTCTTTGAACTTTTCAACCCAGTATTTTGAATACAAAATAAATGTTTGATATCTAAGGGATACTATAAGCCTATATGTATCTGATAGCATTTTTTTCTAAAAGTTAGTAAGTTCCATAATGAATAGTACATATTTATATCTTTATTGTTTACTTCAAGATCTCCTATTATTGAAGTGCACAGTTCTCTATTTGCCTTAACATTATGGTGTATCCTTTTGGAAGGTTTAGGACATTCTTTGTGTCCTCTAAAGAATTTTTCCTATGTCTGTAAATATCCCAGACATTGCATTTCTTAATGAGCGGATATTTGTCCAAGTTTATCATCTCATGATTTAATCTGAGTTTGGATTCAGATGTATTGGTTGTAACAGGATGTAATTATTTGTTAAATTTAGTGTTGCCATCATTTTTTGAAATCTAATTATTCTATGTTTTAATGAGATATGAAATCTGCTAGCCTTTGATTTTCCTAATTTATAAACGGTAGGGCTTTGGGATTGATTTTATTGTTTTTGATGTAGTCATACCATAATTTAATCCATCGTGGATGCTATTCTTTATTCTTGGGATTATATTCAGCAACTTGAATGATCCTGTTTGAACATATTATATCATAAGTTAAAGTCAGGTAGTTCCAGCCCCCCTTTTCCTTAGGATACACTAACTTCTGAAAGCTGATTCTGACAGACTTAGGGTACCAGATAAACTTATCTAGACCTACATTTGTTTTTTAAAGAAGTTTTTCTGAACTATTAAATTAGTTGCATTACATTGAAATTGTAACCTTGGGAAAATATTAATTTTTATAATTGCTGCTTTCAAAAGAAAGGATAGCTTAATTTTTCCCCATATCTCAATATCCTGTTCAATGTCTGCCCATATCTTTAGTAAATTATTCTGCATGAATAGTTCTGGACAATGTTCAAAGGATATCCCTAACTATTTTAGGGAGTATTTTAATTTTATTTCCAAATCAGAAAAATATAATTCTGTATGACCTGACAGATTTATAAGGAAAATTAGGGACTTTGTTTGATTAATTTCATTGTTTAAAGCTTTTAAGAAGCTGTTAACTCAGTCTAGAATTTTTCTCATGTCAGTATTATGGAGTGCAAAATATAAGTTTAAATTATCAGCAAAGGCTGTTAGTGCAATTTTTTTATTAAAAATGTTTGGACTATGATGGTGCATTCTTTGGGTTATGAGTAAAAATAGAGGTTCTATATATAAGTTAAAGAGGTACGGAGATAGCAGACACACTTGTCTGGTCACATTTAGAATTTTTTGGGGATTTGAGTCTGTTTTATTAACATATAGAGTTGTGTAAGTGCTCTTATATAACATTTTTATTATATTTGTAAATTCTTGTGGTATAACAAAATAGGAAAATGTAGAAAATAAAAACTTTAGGTTTACTTTGTCAAAGGCTTTGCATGCATCTAAAGCAAGGGCATAGATAGGGTTTTTATTTTGTTTAGATATCAAGATCATTGACTCTAAGGTTAATGTGTCACAAATCCTGACTATCCAGGTGATATTAAGTTTGATAATACCTTTTTTTTTCAGTCTGTTTGCAAGTAATGCAGCTAGAATTTTGATGTCTAGATTTATGAGGAAAAATTGGTCTGTAGTTTCCTGGGTTTCTGTTATCAGATTTTCCTTTAGGTTTAAAAATTATCTTTGACTTATTTAAATATAGATCTGCAATACCATATTCTCTTATATAGCTATACATTTTCAGTAGAAGTTTTTATATGTTTTATTCAAACGATTTATAAAACTCAGCAGTATAACCATCAGGTCCAGGAAACTTGTTTTCAGACTATTTATTACAGAAAGGATTTCTTGTTGCGTGAAAGGTGCCTTTAGTAGATTTGTCTGTGTTTGATTGATCTATTGGGAAGTTTAAATTCTTTAGGAAAGTATCTGTCTCTAATTCAGTAGTTTTTAGCTTTTGTGGTTCATATAGTTTTGTATATAAATCTTCAGAAGTTTTAATAATTTCTTGCTTAGGATTATATGTGTTCCCTTGGTATTCAATTTCTGTTATCATAGTGGCACTGTTGTTAACATTTATTAAACTTGCCAGTAATTTTGAGTGAGTTTGTGCCCATTCTGTGTACCTTGCTAAGGTTTTCATTTCTGTGAAAGAGAATTGTTCTGTATGCATTGTGTATAATTCTTTTTGTAAGTTATTCATCTGTTCTTGCATTATATGAGTTTGGGGGGTTTTGGATTGATTTTTCTTTTACAATTATTTCTTTCTTTCAGTTTTGTCTCTCTTTTTTATGGTGTGACACTTTTTTAACCAAAATACCCCTAATCCTTGCTTTACTAGCCCATTGAATATCATAGGGAATATGGCCAGCAAGGGAGTAACTATAACTGTTGAACTTGTCTATTCATGCTTGCTTATGTATTCTTTGTCAATACCATATTTGTATTATGTTTTCATTGTTTTTATTGTATCTGTCTACCTTGGAGCTTTTCTCCCCGGGCCTCCATTGAAAATAGACATGAATCCAGTCGGACTATCGCAGTCAAAAACTGTAAAATAAATAAATAAATAAAATAAATCCGTCAGTGTTAAGTCATGATTTGGTTCATCTAATATGTTGTTAATTTCCTGTATTATATCCTTTTTCTGTAGTAAGTTCAGACTTAGGGACCAGTTTATACCCCATGTTTTCAGACTTAGATCACTAGGCCACCTTATACTAACTGTAATCTTTGAGTGGTAAAAAAAAAAAAAGCTAGGTTCTGTACAATAGTTTATCTCCACCATTAGGAATATATCCAATATCAGAAAGAAGTCTAGTCTAGACCACAATTTAGAACATATATGTTATAAATATGTGAATTTTATTGTAGATGGGTTATTACTCTGGTAGCAATGTGGGTCAAATAAGTTAAAATCTGTTTTTAGATCATTTATCACTATGGAGGCCTGGGTGTTATAAGTTTTGCTTGTACTCGTTTTATCTGTTATGGGGTCAATTTTTGAATTCCTGTCACATTCTATTATATAGTAGTAGTTTGAAAATTGAGTTAAGATATTATGAATTTCCATAATAAAATATTGCTTCTTACATGGACTATACAAGCTCAGGAAAAGAATTGGTTTCAGTAGACTAGAGCTTTTAATTGAAAAAACATCACCATATAACATTTTGCAAGACTTCAGTACTTTGTCATTTCATGTTTCACCATTGACTGACCATTAGAGTATCCTAGATATCTAGGAAGACTGACCATATCAATCTGTTTTCAGATGGAGCAACAGAGTAGCACTTGTGTCAAAAGGCATTTCATAATAAAACAAAGGTATTTGTAGAGGTTTAACCATATTTAAGCAAGCATCAAATCATGTTTCCCCATTGTTGTAGCTACAAGAAATATAACATATCAAGACAGCTGTATTGCCTTTAAGATTTGATGCATATCGAAAAAATTATTTTCCTGATGTTTAAATTTAACATAAGAAACAGTTTGCATTTGTTTGGAAATACTTCTATCAACCAGGATAAGGAACATAGTATATGAAATTACTATTACACTTCTTCATAAGAATGAATTGCATCATGCTTGCTACTTTGAAAATGAGTTCTTGTTATGTTTTCTCTCTTTTGAAGTTATGTGTTGCAGTTTGACTCCTTCATTTAATGGAGCTCTCAAGTATATAAAAATAGAACACTTCATTCAGATTTTTTTAAACATCAGTATTTCACAGGTAGTTCCTAGCACACACCTAAAGTATACCAACATCTTATAATCACTAAAATTTCAGCTTGAGAATGAGACAGAATTTGAATATAACGTACTTCGTGTATTTGTATATTAGTAAAAGTAAGAGACGTATTGTAACATTCTTCTTCTTCAGATGACTGAGTTACAGTCTAACTTTACTTCGTATAGAGTTTATCAGAGTTACAAAGGTTACAGACTATTTACTTTAGCCATATTTAAAATCCCTTGCGATAAAAGTATATAACTTGCTTCTCAGACAAAGGCCATTGGTACACCAGTTATTACAATTTTGTTTTCTATATGACTGCTACTTATAGCATGTTAATGCTTCTCAGATATTTGGCAAGAGCATAGTTTTGCCAACTAATAGAAACTTGAATGATTCAGCTCTTACCTTGTTATTCTATTCTATGTGACTAGATATGCTTCTTTACAGATCCTTTATTTATTTGGAGCTTTGTATCTCATAGAGTAATGCACATTTTTACCTTCCAAGAGTTTACTATATATATATAGCCTGCTGAAAAACAACATTTATCCACAACATACTGCGGTTTCCCCTTACTAGGTAACTGAACCTATCCTTCCCTCTGCAACAGTCCCCAAGGGAATTTAATCATAAGTGAAAGTATGTACTTTATACCAAAGTCTATAGACAATTAGTGTGAGATATCCTAGGTTGTAAGTTTACTCTCACCAGCCAGGACAGCCAGCAACCTTTACTAACTGCTCCCATACCTGTCTCCCCTTCCACCCTCTTAGACTACGGGTATTTTACTCTCTCCTATTCAACCTTTATAGTATACTTACTGCCCTACCATCTTTTATCTCAATATATATTACCTCTGCTATACAGCCTTTGTCCACTAGAGGGCAACAGTTTCCTTTAGACCTCCATTCTGACTCTAACTTTAAGTAACTTACAGGCTCTCGGATTCCAATATCCTGTAAGAGCTAACACTCCCACTCTTTTCTCTCTTTCTTCTTACATTCGTTTCTGGCAACCCTCTCTCTATATTCTATTATCAAGGCATTGTGTCATCTCACCATCCCCACCTATAGTGACCTTTGCTTACTGCTCCTCTGATTGTTCTCCTTGGGTAAACTCCTCGGTGGCTCATCCCGCTCCGTTTGCCCTGTGGGCTCACTCCGCTCCCCTACCCTGCCCCCAAATCTCACCCGCCCCCCAGTGGTCCTAAACTTATACACTAACTGCCACACCCCTATACAATAGAACCAACCTCTAACTCCTCCCCTTAAAGTGCTATCACCTCTATTATACTCTCACACTAACCCCTATTCTCCCCCCCTTAAAAAAACATCACTCATCTACCATTATCCATTACCCTATCACTCTATCCACAAATATCCCTACATTCCACCACCAATACCTAAACTAATGGCCCAAGAAGCCTACAAACCCTTACCTTTATTACTACTCCTAACTATACTTATCATACACTATCTACTTACTCTCTACGAACGCCATACATTCCTAGGACTTTATACGCACAACACACACACCTCTATCCTTACTCCTAGCTCCACTCACAGTCTTAGCAACCTCACCAGCCCAGCTAAGTACTCAGCAGCCAGATTTCATAGACTCCATCACATCTCTCATTGTAACCCACTAGCTAGAAAAATGAAAAACCTAATTTTTAAACTTTTACAACTCATCCTAAAAGTTCAGGTCCACTCCCTGTTAGATGGTGATATGCACCCAAACCCAGGTCCTACCACTATCACAGTGACACAGCTTGATACACCAACATTTTTAATCTCACAAACACTTACCAAGCACCCCAACTCTCTCCTGATAGCTCATCTTAACATTTGTAGCATCAATAATAAAATAACTCACCTGCATGCCCTTATTGATGTTCATTCCTTTGACATCCTCTGTCTGTCTAAAACATGGCTTAAACCATCAATACAAGACAGTGCAGTTCTAACCCCTGGCTATAATATCATAAGACATGACCGGAACATTAAAAAAGGTGGAGGCATAGCCATACTTTATAAGAATGGATTACAAGTTACCATGCTAGACCCCAAACCTCCACCTTGCAAAAATGCAGAAATTCTTCTAAGATTCGGCTTAACAAAAGCAAAGCCATATATCTATCATGTGTCTATCTTCCCCCAGGTAATAACATCAACACATTAGAGGCTATTGTCAGCTGGCTCTCAAGCAACTACCCCCAAGAAACCATTATACTTGGAGATTTTAACATTAACTGGAACTCCTGTATATCTGAGCAGCCTTCTGCTCATATCAACTTATATGGTTTTACCCAAACTATAACATCCCCTACCCATACCAATAAAACTAACAACAAACCTAGTACCCTTGACTGGATACTCACTAATACTTCCCAACTAAACTATAAAACAGGCACCCTCCCTGAGGACATAAGTGACCACTTGCTTACCTATCTAATCAGAACAAAAACTGAAGTCCCAAATTCAACCATCTGTAGAACTATTCACACTAACAAAAATGTTAACCCTGCTCACTTTCAAGCTGAACTAGGCACCTGTGACTGGTCACCCCTGAAATACCTCCCAATAGATAATGCTGTGAAATACTTTAACTCTAAATTTCTATCCATTTTAGACAACCATGCCCCACTATGCAAAGTTAGAATTAGAACCAAACCAATACCATGGCTCACCAAAACTACCAAACAAAAAAATCCTCCAAAGAAATAAACTATGGGCCAAATGGGACTCAACAAAAAGCCCCTCAGATCACCTGCAATTCAGACAGCTAAGAAATGAAACAAAAAAAGCCATATTAGCCGATAAAAGAAACTACTACTACCAGCTACAACAAACCAACCAAAATAATCCCCAAAAATTCTGGTGAGGTATCAATAACCTCCTACACCCTGGACGCTCAAGTATACCCTCTCCCTATGGCTCTGATCACAACAGTCTCAACCAAATAGCTGACTCATTTAATACTTTTTTCACTGAAACTATACAATCCCTAGCCAACCGGCTATCACCTAGCACCCCATGCTCTCCCTCAACCACTACCAGCAATCCTCCTCAATTTCATTTTCTGCCAGTGCCCACTTCACTCATTTGTAACCTCATACAGAAACTCAAACCCACTACACTCTCTGCTGATCTATTACCTGTAGAATACCTGCAAAAAGCTGCTAAAGTCATAGCCTACCCCATATCAATCCTCATTAACAGAACTATTTCCGAAGGAACTATTCCTCTAATCTGGAAAGTCTCTCACATTATTCCCCTGCATAAAGGTGGTAACTCCAAGGAGTTGTCCAATTACAGGCACATAGCTATTCTATCTCCTTTGGCAAAAATAATGGAAAAATGTATTCACCTACAACTGTTAACCTACCTACTTGATCACAATTTATTAGCACCCTGTCAACATGGCTTTAGACCATTTCATAGCACCACCTCTGCTCTCTTATCCTTCACTAACCATATTAATAGTAATTGTAATAATGATACTCTATCCTCAGCCCTATTTACTGACCTGTCTAAAGCATTTGACATGGTTAACCACCAACTGCTTATAGACACGCTCAAAAACCTGTCACTGGACACCCATACTATACAGTGGTTCCAATCTTACCTACAAAATAGACAACAGGCTGTACTATGGGAAAGTACTTTATCTTCCCACCTCCCAGTTGCCCTAGGGGTCCCGCAAGGATCGATACTGGTTCCATTACTCTTCTCCATCTTTACAAATGACCTCCATTCTGTAATCCCACAAGCCGATTGTATCCAATACGCTGATGACTCCACACTCATATGCTCTGCTACTTCTCAATCAGAACTTCAGTCACTAACCCAAAAGACCTTTAGTACAGTTGAAAATTGGCTCCTACAAAGACGTCTTATCCTTAACCCCAAAAATACGAAAATGCTACTATTTACCCCCACCCGCAGAACATCCCCACTTAACTTTACTATTACTTCAAATAACGGAACTATAATATCTCCTGAGCCAACCACCAAACTACTCGGAGTACTAATAGATAATAACTTGTCCTTTGAACCTCACATTAATAACACCATTAAAACAGTAAACAAGAAACTAGGTTCCCTCTATAGAATCAAACCCTTTCTAACACCTCCAGCCAGGGTTACCATTGCTCGCACCCACCTTATCTCTACCCTGCTCTATGCCTCCCCTATCTATACCAAAATATGTAGAAGTAATCTGAGTAAACTTTCATCCTCCTACAACAATATTGTCAGATTTGCAGCTGGGTCCTCCTATAGAATTCATCACTGTATCAACCTGAATCAGCTAGGATGGTTAGAGTTGCCAAATCTAATACTTTTTAATCAACTAATAGTAGCCCATAAGATCCTGTATTTTCCTCAAAATACACCTGTACTTACTTCCCTAGTCATCCCCTATAACAATCTCAAGACCTTACGCTCACCTAATAAACTACTTGTACAAATATCAAAATCCAACAATTCAGCTGGTGACACCTTGTTCTCCAATACAGTAGGTAAAGCCTAGAACATCCTCCCAAGCCAGCTAACCTCAATATCCTCTGCCAGCTTATTCAAAAGCAAGCTCAAACCCTACCTCAAATCACACTGGCTATGCCCCTGTGTCAACCCAGACTAAACACCAGACCATTAACTAGACTCCCACGATTACTAGTCTCTCATGATCATGGTCTTGTGTTTACTCACTAAATTCTAGTGAGCTTAACCTTTCTTAAGATTTTTTTCACATGTAAATATGTATATATTGTGGTATGGTCAACCACCTTCATATATGATCACAACTTCAGTGATAAAGAACACTATAAATGCATCCTTGTATATTTATCTTCTATACTCTATCCATTTATCTCTAGTGTTTTTCTTTCTTAGGCTTAAATGTGACCTTAGTACCTATTTAATATAAACTAATAGTTGTATCTAGTTTAGTCTTATAGTAAGTTTTCTTTCCCTAATAGAATACATAATATAAAATCATCCTAGGCTTGTAATATGTTATAAAGATTTGTAATATACCATTTCTAATGCAATTGTCTTAGTCGTGTTCATCTAATTCTTAGAAAAATATTTCTTTCCCTACTGAAATATAAAATATATAATCTTAGGCTTGTAATATTTTTTTTTAAAAAAAAAACTTCTTATGTACCAAATTCTACTGTTAATGTATTTGTCGTGACCTTTATGTTGTTGTATCTTGTGGAGCTTTTCTCCCGGGGCCTCCACTGAAAATGGACATATATCCAGCTGGACTAGCCCGGTCAACAAATGTAAAATAAATAATAAATATATACATATATTTTATTATATTTTTACCATCTGAGTGATTTTACCAACAGAACAGTTTGTTCCTTCAAAGTTCATGTTTCCTTACAGAAAAAAACACTTAAATCATTTAACAGTCTGAAGTAGTAGTCTGTACAGGATCAAAACTCGGTAATTAGTCTATAATTGCTATGTTTTTACACGCAAGGAAAGGTTCGCATTTGTCAACCATCACACTTTATACTTCTTCTCCAATAATTCTTTTTGATCTTTCTGGATTCCATTTATTGTTTCAGAAACTCTGGTTTCTGATCTCAAACAAAATCTGTTGAAAACAAAAGACATTAATTATTATTTTGCCATCAGGTTGTTTAACCATATATTTGACCTCTTAGCTATGAAAAGTCCAGCTCAAAGGACAAGGAAGAGGTTGGAGTGTTACTTATCAAAATTTTTGTGTAGGCAACTGGTTCTTTTTAATATTTTTTAATATTTAACATTACACACAGTTCAACCCATTTTTTTTGGATTCCCCCTTATTCCAAGGGAACACAATGTCCCAGCTGTACTTTCCTTTTCTTATTTATTTATTTTTAATCTGCCTCTTTGTACTATTTCTTATCAAATCTTCCCATTAAGGTTTTCTTCAGGTTATAGCATCTGGCAGTTAATTGAAGATTTTCCTAAACACTGCTTTTGCTTCTTTGGCCAATTTGATCACGTGGTTAACATCCTTATGTTGGAAGATTAATATATTCAGATACCTCATCTGGCACTTGATTTTTTTATTTATTAATATTTTTTGCCAATAAATAAGCACAGAATGGAGATAATTGTTGTTTTTCCTGTTTCATTTGGAAGGGTAAGTCCTGCACAAATGATAGTTTGCTTCCATTCCATGAAATAGATTTTTTCTTTGCTGCCATTAGAATTTTATAAACATCCTGATGGTTAAGAAATTTTTCATAAATTTGTCTTGGTTTGTCTGAATTTTTTTTTTTTGTGAAGATCTCAGTGTGCTCTTTCAGTCGTCATCTCACCAGCTTCTAAATTGTTCTCCAAAAGGTGGCCCACTACTTGTTTTTCTATTTCTATTAGTTGTACTTGTTTGTATTGTTCTGGGATACCTCAAATTAGTATATAGTTCCTCCTACTTATTGACTCCAAATCAATGTTTTTCTGTTGCATCCCATGTATTTTCTTGGCACTTGTTTCATCCTGTTTTTGAGTTTGGTCTATTTTTATTTTTATTTTGGATACTTTGGCTTCATTGTTTTTCTAGTCCGGAAGCTATTTGACTTGATGTGTTTCCAAACCCTAAAAGTTGGTTGGACATTTTTGAATGACTATTTGGAGAGGTAGCAATGTAGATTTCTAGGTCATCTAAATTGGATGTTTGCTCCGCTTTAGATTTTGTAGAAGATTTCAGGTTCCCTGTTGTTTTGTGATTCTTTGCCTTTTAATTATAGTTTCTTTTTCAGGTATAACCACTTGTGAATATTTAGTTTTAACCATTGGTACTTCCATTATTTCAGTTTTGCTCATCATTTTTATCAGCTCATCTTCTGCTTCTTTTCCCTTTATCTTCTTATTAGACTGTATCAGGCCATTATCTTGTATTTGTGCTGGCACAGATTGCTTAGAAGAAAGATAGTTTAATATTTATCAAGATACTCAATTTAATTCTTCACTGCGGTGGTGGTGCTGCGGTAGCGTTGTCGCCTCACAGTAAGACATTGTCCCGTTCGATTCTCAGCTAGAGTGTCTTCTGTGTGGAGACATGCATGAATGGGCGTATCTTCGTTGAAGGTTGTGCGTCAGAGCTGGCAACTCGGCACGTAAAAATCTACTGCCAATCATTAGCGGACCGGAGTTCCACTGTGGCGACCCCTAACCGGGAAAAGCCAAAAGACACAACAAAAACTGGCGCATTGTTTTGATCACAGATATGTTATTTACCAAAGAGAAAGTTTTCAAACCTTATTTCTCATGGCTGTTGGAGGTTTTATTTGTTATTTTTGCTGATCTGTATTGTTAAGGTGCTCACTAGAGCACTGACATCTTGGAAGCCCCCCCCCCTAATATTGCTGTTTTATTAAAAGGCAGGTTAGGAGCTGCAATTCAGTTATTATTGTTTCTTATTTCACTACCTGTACAGCATCTTCCTCAGCACATGTAAACTTATGCTTCACACGTATTGCTTTTGTACTTTGGTCGAAGCTACCTCAGTACTGTCACATTATTAATTATATACAACTGTGTCCGCAGCATTGAGTTCATTATCCTGCCTGGTACATTTTAGTTGGGCAATTTGCTTCTGTTGCAGTACCATTGAACCTTCCTCATTTCTGAAATATGCAGGCAGAAATACTTCTGCCACATAAACAACCTAATATTGAAGTTTTACAGAGCTTGAATACTCCTGGTAAACAGTGACATTTTACATTTAAATGCCTGGCTGTTGGCTTAGAGGATTACTAACTGCTAACAAGTTATTTCCTGTGGTCCAGTGGTGCAAGGTTTGATTCCCTCAGCTTCCACTGCCCAACTGTGTGACTCTGAGTAAGTCACTTAACCAGACACCACTCCCGGGTTGAGTGTGAAAAAGGTCCATGCAGATCAGTGCTCTACCCCAAAAAACAGGCACAATAAATAAAATCAGGTAAATAAACATGTCTTTTCTCTTCAGTATGATTTATGTTCTATAAGCACAGCATTACCATGTGCTTCTTTGAATCCAGTCCTTGGAATACCTATTAATTATTTGTTTATTTATTTTACATTTGATTATCGAGGATGTCCAACTGGGTGCAATGACCCTTTTTCAGCGGAGGCCTGGGGTAGAAAAGTTCCATACAAAAATATTAAAATACAATAGTAGACAGCAGTTTCACAGCATTATTTCATATTACAGACATCCTAGCAGATACAAGCAAAGTAGACCACAAGGACACAAAAAAATAGATTTACCTAAACATATAATATATGAGATTAAGTAAGAGAGAAAAGTAATATGCCATAAAACTGACAAAGTGGAATTTAGAACATAGCTGTGGTATATTAGAGAAAAACATATTTATCTTTTGTGCTGGTAGGCAAAGCCTATGAGTGTTATCCATAGGAGACAAATCTCTTTTCGTAGTTCATATTCTGGAAGATGTATGTTGTATTGCATGGTACACTGACAAAGAGATTATTCTATAAACTGCTTAACACTACCGATAGAAGCAGTTCTTGCATTTCAGTATAGTTATTATTTTGCCTTTTTTGAACAGGAAACCAATACACAGTCTCATCACAAGCTGCCGTAGAAAAATGGTCCTCTTCAGCATTAGCTGTACACTCCAGCCTACATCAAAGAAAACGATGACTTAATTGTTTTATAGAAATTTTCCATTGTAATGCCAAGTGCTACTCAAGTATATAAGAATCCGGAGGTTTGCTATTTTAAATAGAGACCTCTCATCTAGTTTACAAAATAGGTATGAACCCTTTTCTAAACATCAGCAATTATATGCAAAAATGAAGTGGTGAAGGGAGAATAGACAGGACACACCAACCTGTATAAGGTATAGTAGACTAAATTAGGTAACATTTAAGTCAGGAACACATTTCTTCAAAAATGGATGCAAAGCATAACAGGGTACATTATGCTTTAATATGATCTATATAAGACAACTGAAGGTTTTCTTTTGAATTACTGGAACCATTTTCCATGAAGCTTTTACTCTGATAGATAATAGGTAGGTGTTAGGTGAGTTTGAAATGAATGCTAGAGTAATTATATTCATTTTTAACTTCTTGAGGAAGTGTTTTTTATGTTGTTGGGGCAATTTTTGAAAACGTCTTATTATTATTTATTATCTTAAGTGAACATACAATAAGAGCAAGGGAACACTCATTTTGAGTTCTTAATGGACAGTAGTGAGTCCTGACAGTTTGTGAGCTAGAATAAAGAAATCCATCCTGCAGAACAGTTTAAAAATGAGAAATTAGAGAACAACAGCACAGGCTTCTATCTATAAGTCAGTGGGCTCTTTCCTGTGACAGACAGATAATGATGTTCACTTTGAGATGACAGGGAGATGAACAGACAGATATTTTTTGCAGTCATTCTTTTTACTGTATTGTGGATGGAATTAAAGCAATTAAAGTGTTGGCTTGTTCAAGTCTGGGTATCAGAGAGGTTATTCCCATAGACTTTCTGACTTCAAAACTGAGGATTGAAGAGATATTTTTAAGATTTATAGGATCATCAGAAGATACCTGACAAATTTAGCAACCTAGCCATATCACCTAAAATCGAGTCACCTTCTGCTTCAAGGAAAGCAACACGAGATAGGCTCAAGGAGAATATGTGAGCGCCCATCAAATCATCTAGCCTAATCCTGAATGTAGTTGTGGTACTACTGTGTTTAATATGTGGTGGCACTTTAAGTGGGGAATAAGTTGAGATAAGAAACTGTCACAACAATATGTTCCTATTAATTTCATGATAAATACTGAGGTTCTTGTTTGTGTGTTTGAGGAAGTATTAGTTCTATGAAGACGTAGTAGTTCTAGGAAGATTTGGTACTTCATGGCCCAAAAGGCCAAAGATATAGGACCATAGAGGACTATGTAGGGGCTAGACTCTAAATAGATGGTAAGAAATCAGCCTGGATAACTAAGGGACTTGTGACCTTTGACTTTATTTGGTTAGGAACCTCTAAGTTTTCATCAGTTGAGCGATATGTTTTGATAAGTAAATGGAAAAGGTGGCATAATACTCAATAAGGAGTGGGAAGTAAGACACCTCCGGCTTTGGATGAGATACCCTTGCTATTAATTGGACCAGAAAGAAGAACTTTATAATTACAGTGGAAACATGATGATCAAAGAACAGGGAGTTATATACGAGGGTGCACTGATTTTTAATAACATTGTCACTTTTAAGGGTTTTCTCATTTCTGTCATAAGATGAATAATTATTTATTTTTAGAAAAGTAGACTATATTTTTGGCATCTAGTTTGAAGCTACTGACTTTGCACCAGATTTGTAAATTGTCTAGCATATTCTGGAATACCTTCACATCAGTGGTGTCCAAATAATCACTTGTACTTTACAGCCATCAAAGAAGTTTGTTAATCATAGACTTCAGGTATTGATCTATAGATAAAGAGACCAGGATCCAATTTTTGAGAATGTTATTGGTACTCAGTTCAGGCTGGTGCTTAAAAAATAGGATGAGGTTTAACCATAAATCGAGATATACATGCAACTGGTGTTGGGCCATAGGGGTATTATCTATGGTGACGATTTTAATAAAAATATCACATTTGTGTCATCTTTGGATGCCCAGGAAATTAATTGTGATCTTTTGCATGTCAGTTTTAGTACCTGTATATGCCAATCATCAAGCTTTTTCTATGTGCCCATTTGACCTTTCTAAGTGTGAGGTTAGGAGCTAGGAAGTAGAAAGACACTCATCTAGGCATCCAGGAGGAGTGTTTGCTTCTTTTCCCAGACTTACAGTGTCCCCATCTGCTGAATATACCAGCCAATGTTGACTGCTCATCCCCACCCCCAAAAAATGTTTCTTCCATTTTTGGCAGTTGCTTACTGAACCTTGAGCATCTTAGTCTCAGTCAAGGCTTTATCCAATCCCACCATAAATTTGGCTATAACTGTAGAGAGTTAAGAGTATGTTTATTGCTTTGCAAGCAAAATCAATGTTTTGTAAAGATTTTTGTATTGCAGTCTATACAAACCTGGTGATTGCACAAAGTGTGAGTATGAGATAAAAAGAAATATAGAGATAGAGATATATATATTGCTATATATAGATAAATATATATTATTGGTATATATTGCCAAGTGGATGTGGGGAGATCCTGGACTAATTCATTAGTAAATGTTGCATGGTATGCCAATTTTGCAAGTGTCTAGGTTGGAGATAGTTATCTCTTTACACCTCAGATATTCTATTTTCAGAATTACTCTTAAAATATACTTTACCAAAACAGCATTCCTACAGTTTAAGAGTTAAGATCTCATAGTTTACATTCAAGAAAGTTATTTTCTTATTGATGAAGATCATACCTGTCAGAAAAACTCAGTTTTGTATTATTAAGACTGGAATCTGTAAGACTGTGGAATGCTATAATGGTATTATACTTGCTCCTTAATTTGTGTTGTGCAAGAAAGAGTGCTGCTGAATCTAACTGTAAGCATGTTTTTCAGATTCCTTTATAAACAGACAAAGTTCTGTAACTGGTCAAAAATGCTGTAGACATTGTGGAATACTTTTGTGTGAAAGGGCTTGTAAGCATATTGGCAGTTAAAAGTGGATTAAATATATTTAACAAGATTACACAGACTAGATGAACATGTCTTCAGGAATGATGGATACAGATTATTGTCTGACGTAATAACTTATTTTGACATCATGAAATAGTTTTATTTATTTATTTTTTATTTCTTTGAAATGAAAAGGTATGATATAAGGTTGTCTTTTATAAACTGCATATACAATGTAATATTCTCATTGGTCATTATATGGGCCTTACATGAATTAATATATAGGCTAGCTTGTTTTTTTTTTAATCCAATGTTTCTGTTATTTGATTTCTGGTAAATGGACTTATGACTTCACATGGTTATAAATTGTTGCACTAAAAGAAAACTGGATGAAAACACATCTTAAGTATAATGAGGTGACCCCATCATAGTATGTCATTCACAAGTTACGTAGTGTTGGGTGGAACAGAATATAACCTTCTGTGCACCAAATATCTTCTTCAGTTTATTGTTTTTCAAAGAAAAAAAAGAGTAATTTATCATACACATCATTTGATAGAAAAATATGCATCATTTGATCTTTCTTGGATATATTTATATTTTTCCCTACACCATACTGAATTATTAATATGTGATCTGCTAAAATGGGGATGTAACAATTTAAAAGCTGAGTTGCTAATCCTAGACTTAAATTCAAACTAGAGTAATCACCAAATACTTTTTTGTACTGTAAACTAACATGTGCAACCAGTCACATGTGGTCCTTTAACTCATTTAATCCTGAACAGATGGAGGCTAATTAATACCTTTGCTTCCTGAGATTGTATAAGCCAAGAAACTACTTGCTTCCTAAAACTGTTTCTACAAGATCCTCCACTGAAAACACACTTTATTAGATTTACAATATCTGATAAATGGTGGAAGTTACAAAAAATGAGACATACAATTTCCCAATCAGACCCTCTGACTGGAGCACCCTGATTAGACTTGCATCACCAGACAATACCTTCATATGCATTATTGATCAATATTAAAATGCTACATGGAAAAATAAAATTCACTAGGTACAGAGGACCTCAAAGTGACAATTACAAACAGAGATACCAAACAGAAAATGCACAACAAATTCAAGTCCACAGCATTATTTCATTGTATGCATTTGTTAGGCAGGTAAAAATACTAGGCATACACATATTTTCAGAGGATATCTAGCAACTTCCAGTCCTGTTAGCAGTCACAGTGCAGACCCAAACTCTTCAATGACTACTGTTATCAGCTGTACCTTTAAGGGTTTTCAGATAATCCTCATGAAGCGAAAGGATAAGTAATAAGTGGACTTGTTTGGAAGTCTGTGTATCACAGAATAACCTGGACATTATGTTAATCATAGAAGTATGACTAAATGTTGAAATATGTATTTATATGTTCATAGCTGACCAATAGCGCATACTTACAAACACTAGTATATAGGATAAAGCACTACTAGTTGTACAAATCAATTTTCATGTTTATCTTCTGAAAAAAAAATGAATACCTTAACTGAGGATAGTACCCCTAAATGATTTGTTGTCTATTGTCTAACTATTGAATGTGAGGACACATTAAATGAAAGAAAAGTCATGTTACATATCTCTTCCTTCCATAAAGAAGTCTCTCAGAACTCCTCTCAGGACCTCTCAAATCAGAATTTTATACTGCATGGAGATGTCAACTTGAACTAGTTCAGGAACAATATTAAATGTCTGGAAAGATGTATCTCATATGATAATTTCACCCTTTTATTGAAAGGCCTGACCAAACCTAATTTAGATACTGTGGAGGAAAATGTGTTAGACTTAATATTATTTCATAGACATATAAGCTATACCAAGGTTAAGGTGTTACCAAGTACCATAAGCAAACATTGCCCAGTCAAATCCGACTATCACTTATGCCGTCAAAAAGCACCCCATCTATGTCATGGGAAGATTCTTCTAGAGATGATGAAAACCAGCATCCTCCTGGAAATGGATTATTTTAAATGTAAACAATGTTTGGGAAATCAGATGTCACTTCAAACTGGGATCTCTTTTTGGACTTACAATTCCTAATACAAGATGAGCCAAAGAGGTGCAGTAAGCCTCTATCAGTAAGTGGAAATACCACAAAGTAATTTTGCTGAAAGTCGCTTTCAGCAATAAAGGGGTTTGCACTTTTTCCCACTCTTCTATAACTCTGGAGTTGGTATACATCAGTTTGGGTGTATAATGGTTGTCTTCCCCAAGGGGCAACAGCAACACTTAGAAATATACTTTGAGGTTTACTGAAAGTAACATTCAGTCACATCATTTTGAAGAATTGTCACTCATCAAAATTTCCATTCATAAGTCAATAAGAATGCAATAGAAAATATGCTGATCACTCAGAAATGGAGGAAAAACAAAAGATAATGTCTGTCCATGAATTACAAATGGAAACCATTTCAAATGATGGAGCCTGCTAAAATGGACTTACATATACTAAGTCTGATTTCTCCAAGGTGTGGTGATCTCAATGTTAGCAAAAAAGAAGTTTAAAGGAGAAGAGCGATTTTCCAGATTTGCTCTTTTCCTGGGTTTTCAGTCTCTCTTTTGTGTATGAGTGTGTGTGTGTGTGTGTGTGTGTGTGTGTGTGTGTGTGTGTGTGTGTGTGTGTGTGTGTGTGTGTGTGTGTGTTACCAGCACTCGGCATTTCGAGTGCGATATTTCAACAGGGAGCCTTACCATTACTTTTAAGGCCCAACCAAAGACAGTGACAAAGTCTGGAGGGAATGGGACAAAATAGAAATCCACTTTTCTATCAGAAATTTCTGTCTTACAGAAGGGTTATAAGGATAGCAACTAATTCAACCAATGGTAACCATCTCAAAAATCAGAAAAAGGTCACAATGAATAATTCAAAACCTGTCTTGAATTTAAATAAAATACTCTTAAATAAACCCATTGCAAAAAATTGAATAAATATACCCATGGAAGCCTGGTAGAAGCATTGAATATATATATATATATATATATATATATATATATATATATATATATATATATATATATATATATTTATATATATATGTAGAAGGCAAGGTAACAGAAGGCCCTGCAGCAGTCTCTGCTGTATCCCCAGTTGCTTATACTCTAATTCCACCTTTCACTTCAGGATGTTTGGCACAATCTGTAAAGAAATGAGTAGATCAGATAGTCACTAAATATAACAACACCATCACATTCCAAAGTCTCGTAAGTAATTATTTTGCCAACTAGATTCATTTACACATTCGGTATGTAAAAATGAACAATTAAGGAGGTCTCTAAGTATAGCCTGGCCAAAGCAGCATGCGACAAATATACACTGTTGCCTTCACCATCAGCATGCAAAAACAGGATCTACATTGAACAATCCACTGAGCAGAGCCTTTATCCTACTCTTTCTGTGTTTTAGTGATTTCTATTGCACACGTGCTCACAGTAATTGTACCTTTTAAATATAATCTTTTGCACACGCACATATACACACATAATATTTTCCAATGCCACAGCTTTGGGTCCTGATTCCAGCTAGTACACTGTTACTACTTCACAGTACCAATTTAGGGACTCCACAGTTGCTGTTTTAATCTTGGTATTAACCCAAATAATATAAACACAATTGGTAGTCTATGGAAAGGTGGTATTGACAAGTAGAAGTTGAATGCCAACAGTTTGCACCCTTTAGTACTAAACACCCTCTTATCACTTAACCGTACATGAACATTTCATATAGTTTTTACCAGTTCTACACGGAAATACATGTCCAAAATTTAAAGATCTTCCTTATATTTTTTACACTTTGTTTACATTTGTTAGATGCCTACTGTATTAATTTGTTTTTTTATAATAGTCTTGATCTGTTTTTATTCTTCACATGCTCAGACAGATTGGCTCCTATTGGCATAGGAAATGCTAGTGGTGTTCTGCTTGCATTTGAATTTAAGTGTAAGTTCTAAGTGATAACCTCTCCAAAATCCCTATCAGTCCACTAGCATACTGATTCAGCCAGGAACTTTCTACAGTTTCTGAAGGTGTCATTATTTGAATGATGTATAGCACCTTCCATAGCTGGACTGCTGGACTGCTAATGTATGTTGGAGGCATTTGCAGAGCTCTTGGTCTAGGCTGTCTGTTAACTGTTTCTGTTTACAATTATTTAAGCCAGAAGTAATTCGCTCACTGTTCTCTAATGGGTGTTGCTGCTAGTATAATGGAATAGCTCTTAATTTTATCTACAGGATCACCACCAGTATGGGAGTTATATCTGTAACTCTCATAATTACAGTTATAGTCAAACCGTTTTAAGGGATATTGGTTAGTGTGTAAAATATGTTTTACTTAAATATCTCATGCATATGATGTGATTTTTAATCAAAGTTGTTTCAATGCATATTGGCACTGTCTTCTAACAAATTGTTAAATTACATGAATTTTGGATAATACTTAGATGCAAACACTGACAGTACACACAAGAATTGAATATTGAATATTTAATTTCAATTGTTTTTGTTACTTTAATGTCTAAATGTATTTACAAGATGTTAATTTAGAGACATTTTGGATAATTCTTAATGCAAGCATTGACAATATGCACATTAACAGAATGTTTAACTGCATTTTTTCTATTACTTTAAAATTTTATCTTTCAGGCATTTTTGTCATGCTGTCTTTGCTTTGCTTTTTTATCCTGTATGGTTTGACAGTTGGGAAATTATTAGCTGCATTATCATTTAAACGTGCACCTCTTTTTAATTTCTCTTAGGTAACTCTGCTTTGTCTTCAGTCATTAACAGTTAACACCTAGTCACTTAATAGGAACAGAACCTCTAACCTTCTCTACTGGTAGGCTTTTTTGACAGGATCAAAATTACACTGTATGGGACAGGCCCTCTTCCCTGATTATTATATTACATCTTCTTTACTTTTTTATGATTACTGGACAGTAATCAACTTGTATTTATAAAAGTTCTTAAGAGTAAAAATAACAAACCAAGTAAAACCAACAGCACATAGAAATAAAGTAGTAAAATAAAATAAAAACAATGCTGTATAGGTGGTAGGTACTATTTATTAAGTACAAGGTTAAAGTAATAAACGCAGGTAAGCGCTTTCATAAAATACTTCTTCAGACCATTAAACAATAATAAAATGCAGTCATTTAAATACAAAGTCAGTAGCCCATTAGCCAGTACATGAATAGCAATAAATCACATAATATCAGTATATCTTGGATGCAGTTAACCCCTTCTTTTCTTTAATTTAGGTTTTAAAGAGACTTTATCATTTATACCCCCTTCCTTGTTCGCTTGCAGATGCAGGATCCAAAACAACTCTATATGGTCAGTTTCATTATTCATATCTCCCACTCTACCATGGTCATTCAGTATTTCTATCACTTTAAACTTAAATGTATGCTCAGGGCTAGTTTCTTTGACATTTCTAGCCAATGAATTATTAATGTTTCTGTTTCTTATAGCTCTCATATGTTCCCTTATTCTTTCAAGGAGCATCTGGTTAGTTTTATCTATATAGAATTTGGAACAAAGTACACATTGCGCTAAATACACTAAATTCCTCATTTTACAAGTGGCATATACCTTAAAATCATAGGCCAGACTAGTAGCCAGATGCACAAACCTAATATTAGAATCTATAAGATGACAAAAATTACAAGAAGCACAAGAGAACCTACCATATGTAACAAAAGGACCTCCAAACTGATTATTGTTATGACATAATAATCTCTTAAGAATTAATTTATTGAGTTTCTTGAATAACTGCATAATACAACACATTTTCTGAAATGTACCAGTCATGTCTCAAGGATGATTTGGGGAAAATTATTACCAGTTGCTATCGGAAAGACTGTCATAGAAATCATATTATTTATAGGCATATTTTACATCCTCCACACATATTTAAGTATATTATTAAAGAACGAGCAATGTGTACGTCTTGTTTAAATAACATGGACAACAGATTTCTATCTGAAGTAGATGTTATGGGTGAAGAGTTCATAGCACGTGGATATGGAATTAATGAGGCGGGACAGGGTACTGATGAAGCAAAAATGCTAAGAAAGAATTGGAACATCCCCTTCCTTTTCTAATAGACAGTAGTCATATGAGAAAATAAATACGATATATAAATATATATAAATAAATAAATATGAATGCACCCACCATTAATCTTACCTACTCCAGCAATATTAAGGCTGTTTGTGATGTTATTAAGAAGAATTGGCATATGTTAACATCAGATTGTGAAGTTAACAAAGTCATATGGACACCACCAACATTTTCTTTTAGAATAATCAGTTTGGAGATTCTTTCATTACATATGGTACGTTCTCTTGTGCTTCTTGTAATTTTTTCATCTTATAGATTCTAATATTAAGTTTGTGCATCTGGCTACTAGTCTGGCCTATGACTTTAAGGTATATGCCACTTGTAAAATGGGGAATTTAGTGTATTTAGCACAATGTGTACAATGTTCCAAATTCTATATAGGTAAAACTAACTGGATGCTGTTAGAAAGAATGAGGGAACATATTTTATTACGCATTACACATTTTATTATTGTTTTATGGTCTGAAGAAGTATTTTTATGAAAGTGCTTACCTGTGTTTATTATTTTAACTTTGTACTTAATAAATAGTACCTACCATCTATGCAGCATTGTTTTTATTTTATTTTATAAAAGTTCTTAGTTGTGCTGATCTGAAAATTCCCTTGTAGCTGTACCTATCATACGTATTTTATCAGTTCTGCTCAGAGTTGCATGCCTAAAATGAAACACCACCCTTCTATTTATTTGCAATCAATGTGACTCTAACTCATGTTTATTCAAGCAAAATGCTGAACTTACCTGCTTCTTCACAATAGTGCATAGAAAATTAATGGTGGATTTTAACAGTTTGCACCCCTCAATACTAAATACTGCCTTATCAATTAATAGTAACTGTCCTATATCCTTTAATATAATAACCTCATCATTCTAATTCGTTAGGAAAAGCATTTTAAATCTCAGTGAGCCAGAAACATTAAATACTTTACTGACAAACCTTCTCATCTAATTCAAGATGCATGTTTCTGCTTTATCTCTAGAAACCATCTAGACTCAAAAAATGGTTAACAAGATAAATAAAATCAGTCCATAAACATTGGGATGCTGTTTGGAGGACCTGGAAAAAAAAAAGTCCAGCCAAAGTGATGACCACTACACCCTACTATGCAACTTAGCTAAGAAAGTGAACAGAATGTATAAAGCTAACTCTCTTATGTACTCTCAGAATGCCTTAAACTGCAATCAGAGGAAACTTTGCAATTGTTAGTAGACAAGATAGCAGGACAGACCTTCCCAGAAGACCTCCGTCAAAATATCAAGTCAACTAACATTTCAGGACTACCTAATGGAATTTATATCTCTCCTAACTGCTCTATGCCTCCGTCGACCTCAATTCCATATCAGGATTTATCAAATACACCCCCTATTCTACTTAAAATAATCAAAACCAAATAAATAAAAGATTTTGTCAACAATATCCTCAGAGATGCCAGACAACATCAAATCCTGCTTTATTCAGTTAGCAAAATGCCCCATTTTCCCTATACTAAAGCATCTGTATGACATACATCTCACCAAAAACATACTGTCCTCAATTTGGAAAATCAACAGAGTCAGACCGATCCCAAAAACAAAAACTTGTACCCATGCCTTGACTTTAGACCTGTCTCAGTCCTGACAACCCTAGGAAAAATCCTAGAAAAAGTAATCTCCATCCAGTCAGACAATCATATAAAAATGTATAGAATACTCAGTTATCAGCAGCACGGTGTGTGGTCTGGAAGAAGTACCATGATAATGCTATTTACTTTTATATACATCTCATTCGAAGTTGTAAAAGATTGCTAGCTGTTACAATCTTTATCAACCTAACAAAAGCCATTGGCACTGTTCATCACACTATATTACTATGTTAACAGATAGCTGGAACAGCGAACAACTAGTAACCAACACTAAACGATACTGTCTGTTCCAAATGGACTCGCAATAACACCAGCACTCGAGAATCAAATAAAAAGAACTTTAATTACCAAACATAAAATATCCAGTTAAGCGCTTTCATCAAAAGACTTCATCAGAACTAACTCATTATCAAACAGTTCTCCATTTAAACAAAATTCTAACATCACATGACATTCGTTCAAAGATTCTTAAAGTGCTAGTGTCCGTTCTAATTGCTCATTTTCATAAACAATATATGACAACCTTATAGTGCTTTGACATACATACTTATGTGCTTTACCTGCCTATTATATCACAAATAGATACATTTGTACAATAACTAAAAAGGATTAAATTGACTATACTTTAACTATAATAATTAATTTATATTTAAAAATGCATGTTAAAAAACATTTAAAAATTGTTTCATTTACAAGTTGGTTCTACACTTAACTACCTTCTAAAATGGGCTTAATTGATATCTGCTCATTTAGTCCAGGGTGTGTAGAAGCATTCAATTAAATTTGCCACCTGACCTCCTTATCACTTATTTTATTTTTGATATCACCTCCCCTTAGATTCTTTTTAATAACTTCCAATATTCCAAATTTAAATGCCGTACATGTAGTATTATCTTTTAAATGTTTCCATAATGCGTTGTTGTAATCTTCATTTCTAATACTGTATGTATGATCGTAAATCCTGTTCCTTAAACACCGGGTGGTCATACCCACGTAAAAACATGAGCAGCTGTTACAGGTGGCCAAATAAACTAAATTAGTTGTCCTACAATTCCCCTTCTGGTATTTAATTCTAGTTTTATTATAATTGGAAAGCACTATTTCGTCCTTTTCTACAATGTACTTGCATTGTTTGCAGGTACCACACTTTGTGGTACCACTTCTCCCTCCTGTATCCAAATCCTTTTCAAATTTCCTTTCCAACAGTGCCTTGATGTTGTTACCCTTTCTTGTAACAAAATGTGGCTCGTCCCCCACAATTCTAAACATCCTGTCGTCCACCTTTAAAGTGTTCCAATTATTCTGAATAATTTTCTTAACATCCCCACTAAAAATGCTGTATTGCAATACACATGCCATACCATATTTGTTGGCTGTTCCTTCTTGGTCATTACAGACTCTGTCCCCCTCTGATGGTTTTTCCAAGCCCACTCCTAGTAAGGGTTTATATAGTTTGATTCTCGAGTGCTGGTGTTATTGCGAGTCCATTTGGAACAGACAGTATCATTTAGTGTTGGTTATATTACTATGTTCTTTAACTGCTGCCAACATGAGCCTCGATGTATCCCTATGGATTAACGATTTTCTGTTATGTAGACATTCCATGGTACAAACTGAGTCCACATCCTCTTCTCTAGCTTACATCTCCTAAGGGATCCTTCAGCACTCAAACACATTCTCCTATTCTACATTGGGGTATTTGCTCATTCCCAGTTCCACTATACACAGATGAAATAGTCATCTATGGATCTGGCCCCACACCTGCTGTCACAAAACAACAGCTTGAACTTGACCTGACCTCCCCAAGTAAATGAATAAACAGAAACAATCTAATACTCAGTGTCAAAAGAATGTGTTTTGGAACTCCACAAGTATCCGGCTTCAGCAATCCCTGGCCCATCATGTACAACCTAAATAAACTGCTGGCAATAGTCTCATATGACAGATACCTTAGAATTTGGTTAGACCCTTCTCTAAGCTTCTATTATCATAGTCAAGTTACTAAAGCTAAAGTTAATAAATTACTCATCTTGTCCTGGAAAATTTCTCATGTCCTCTTTCCAGTAGTTAGGCATTTTTATGGAAAGGAGTCAGCCTGCTCAGGGAAGTAAATTGTGTGGGAAGAAATAGTCAGAGAATTCTTATGGCTAGGCTTGTATAGGACCTAGGGCCGATAGCCTTGTACTAACCTACGAACCTATGAATATGGTTTGCCACAGATTGCTTCACAAAAAAAAAAAACTGTATAAACTATCGCAAATAACCTTTGTCATTTCATTAATGTTTGTTTGTGTCTTTCGGCTTTTCCCGGTTAGGGGTCGCCACAGCAGAACTCCGGTAGGCTAATGATTGGCAGTAGAGTTTTATGTGCTGGCTTGTTAATCTGTCCCCTAAAAGGGAGCACCATTGTCTTATTCTTGCAATGGGCAAATTGCTGTCCATACTATAAAGAGCTTCCCTTCTTCCAGGTACTCAGTTATGTAAACTGTTATGGAAATAAAGCTGCTCTTTATTTGCTTAGAGAATTCTTGAAAGAGCTCTGCCCACTTATAATCTAAAGTCCCTTCTTATACAACACCTCATTTGCAAACATCATTATCCATTCTGAAATATACAGAACACATTTTTTTCTCTGCTAGTCCCCAAAGCTTGGGAAACAGTCCTGAAAATATTAATTCATTACAACCAATCATTAATTTCTGCAAACAGCTGAAAGACTTCATGCTCAACCAATCCACATACAATTGCTTCACAACCAATGCCATTGCTTAATCAATTCCATAACACAGATCATCTACAGTCCCTGAACTCTCACTGCCACCAAATCTTTAGGGTCCACTAGGTCTCATTTTTCTCCACATTAAGATATTGAACCTACTGTGGCAGCTATACAACCCAGCACACTACAGATACAACACAACTTCTACTTCCACAACTTCTTACACATAGCCCCCCCCCCCACACACACACACACACTCACACTCACGTGCACACACACTCTGAGAACCCAGACCTCAGGCCCTTCTGCTATCATTCTTGGGCTACTCCAGACAACAAATGCAGCTGTAACAAATTTACTGCTATCCTCTCCAAAGCTCTTCTTTTTACACCTCTCCTTTCTGCTTCCTTCTTCCACTTCTTAGATACAATTTACTCCTTTTCCTCTCTCAACTTTCAACTTTCGTCTTCTCCCAACCTCACTACATCTTTACTTTCGCATCTCACCTACTATATACAGAAATCCTTCACCTACTACTTTCCTCTTCCTGATGAACATATCTTATTGTAAAGCAGTGTGCTTTTAGAAGTATTCATAGTTCTGAAGTAGGTTTATTGTGTAGTACAAATACGGTATTCTTTTACTAGAGTTCATAGCAAAGTGCAATATTCATTATGCAATGCCTTTACTAGACTATGCACTCCTACTGTAAGATGTTTAGCAGCCTAGGGCTAAACTTGCATTAATTAATACTACATCTGCTTTTGTAGCTTTCATTGGATTACTATTTTTTCAATGCAAGATACAATGTAACCAACTTCTTATATTACCTTGTATCTTTTATTTTTATTTTGCCTGGTTGTAAACCTTGGTTTGAGCCTGAAAACGATAAACTTGAATAAGTGGTCTACCCAGGAAAACAAGTGCATGCATCATTGAAATAAATAATAAATAAATAAATAAATACATACATACATAAATAAATACACAAATAAACAAGTAAAAGGCAAACAGCCATGAGATTTTTCAAAGTGAACAAGTAAAAGTATTTTACTTATAAAAGAATGACATGCAGGTAGGTGCATGCATGAATGGGTGTGCCTTTCTTGAAGGTTGGGCATCAGGCTGGCACCTTGGCACCATAAAAATCTACTAACAATCATTAGCGGACCAGAGTTCCACTGTGGTGACCCCTAAACGGGAAAAGATGAAAGACATTACTAGTTAACAGTTAATATACTGGGAGATATTGAATTATGCATAAAAATTAATCATCTGGAGAAGTACAATAAACAAAAATCTATTTAGAGCTATATTTCTGACTAATCTTAGCTAAAAGAATTATACAGGTCTAGCTATACTAGCAGAACTTTCAAAGCATATTTCATTCAAAGGGACCAAAGTGCTAAAACAAGTCATAGGCTACAGGCCTTTTCTTCTCTCCTCTTCTCTTCTCTTCTCTCCTCTTCTCTTCCCTTTTCTCTTCAATTCTCTTCTCTTCTCTTCTCTTCGCTTCTCTTCTCCTCTCCTCTCTTCTCTTCTCTCCTCTCCTCTCCTCTCCTCTTCTCTTCTCTTCTCTTCTCTTCTCTTCTCTTCTCTTCTCTTCTCTTCTCTTCTCTTCTCCTCTCCTCTTTCCTCTCCTCTCCTCTCCTCATCTCTCCTCGTCTCTCCTCTCCTCTTCTCTTCTCTTCTCCTCTCTTCTCTTCTCTTCTCTTCTCTTCTCTTCTCTTCTCTTCTCCTCTCCTCTCTTCTCTTCTCTTCTCTTCTCTTCTCCTCTCCTCTCTTCTCTTCTCTTCTCTTCTCTTCTCTTCTCTTCTCTTCTCTTCTCTCCTCTTCTCTTCTCCTCTCCTCTCTTCTCTTCTCTTCTCTTCTGTCCTCTTCTCTTCTCTTCTCTTCTCTTCTCTTCTCTTCTCTTCTCTTCTCTTCTCTTCTCTCCTCTTCTCTCCTCTTCTCTTCTCTTCTCCTCTCCTTTCCTCTCTTCTCTTCTCTCCTCTTCTCTTCTCCTCTCCTCTCTTCTCTTCTCTTCTCTTCTCTTCTCTTCTCTTCTCTTCTCTTCTCTTCTCTTCTCTCCTCTTCTCTTCTCTTCTCTTCTCTTCTCTTCTCTTCTCTTCTCTCCTCTCCTCTCCTCTTCTCTTCTCCTCTCTTCTCTTCTCTTCTCTTCTCTTCTCTTCTCCTCTCCTCTCTTCCCTTCTCTTCTCTTCTCCTCTCTTCTCTTCTCCTCTCCTCTCTTCTCTCCTCTTCTCTTCTCTTCTCTTCTCTTCTCCTCTCTCCTCTTCTCTTCTCTTCTCTTCTCTTCTCTCCTCTTCTCTTCTCTTCTCTTCTCCTCTCCTCTTTTCTCTTCTCTCCTCTCCTCTTCTCTTCTTTTCTCCTCTCCTCTCCTCTCTTCTCTCCTCTTCTCTTCTCTTCTCTCTTCTCTTCTCTTCTCTTCTCTTCTCTTCTCTTCTCTTCTCTCCTCTCCTCTTCTCTTCTCTTCTCTCTGCTGTGTGTTTTACATTGTTTTCAAACAGAAGTCACAGATCTAACCAAATAATTTGTCTTACTAATGAGCATGTTTACTTGATCTGAGTGATCTCTCAACAGAATCTTCTAATTTAGCAATAATCTATGACTGTGTGTGGATATATCAGGATTTACCCACACACAGTCATTGGTTATTGCTATTGCTATTATACCGTGACATTATTTAAAAAGAGAAACTGCTTACCCTTTTTTAAATAATGTCATTGTAAAAATGCACTTTAGTGTTTTTCCATGGCTTCTTCCTTCTTGTAGATGTGTGAAGCATATACTGCAAATGTGTGCAGCATATATGTGGCAACACTTGCACAGTACATGTTTATCATTGCTGGTTCTGTTCCCTTTTTCAAAAGACAGGTGTTGGGGTGCTGTATTCTTGCAGCTGCATCTATTCTGGCTTCCCAACCCGTCACTGTTTTTAAATTGATAGATGTCTATATCTACAGACTGCTTTTTTGCTTGGACATATGTAGGACAGTAAGCACTTATAACAGCATAGCTTAGTTAAAACTGTATTTCTTTTATTATTTTATACTGAGTTATGCAGAAAAAGATAACAGATTGTGATGTGTGAGTTTGGTAGCTGTGTGATAAAGTAAATATCCCTGTAGCACTCTACCAAACTCTTTTCTCT